>NW_009628540.1:0-279 GCF_000690535.1 Cariama cristata
TCGCCGGGGGGTGCTGGTGTCCGAGATGGAGGGGATGGAGCTTTCGCTCAGGGAGCCCATTCCCTGCAACGCATCAAGACACGCTGGGGAACACAGGGGTGACGGGCAGTGCCGTGCGCCCACTCCTCCCTACTCCGAGCTTGGGCTCCCTGGAGCATCCTCCTGCTTGGATGAGGCCCTGCTGCACGCTCACCAGCCCCATCCCTGCCTCGGGGTCTGCTCCAGGGATGAGGATGGTGCCTGCTCTCGGTGGTCCAAACGAAAAAGCACCTGGCAAAC
>NW_009628540.1:367-33998 GCF_000690535.1 Cariama cristata
TGCGTAGCTAGGACGCCTCCACCTTGGCAGGGAGCGGATGCTACAGCAGTGAGAGGATCAGTTTGGAGATCCACCCCTCTCCCCAAATGCTCTGCAGGGTGCCTGAGCAGCCCCAACCTGCTCAGCTCACAGAGGAGATGGAGATGCCACCGTAGGGAAGAGAGACAGCGCAGAGCTCCTGAAGTTAGGGCGCTTATCTTCCCCGTTTTGGCAAGGAGCTTTTTCTACGCCTCCCTTTGTGCTTAGGAAGGGGTTTTTGTCACCCACCTGCCTGTTGGGTGTCTGCGACCTGCCCTCGCTGGGTGACCGGGACTCGCGTCGCCGCTCTGGCGACTCGTCGTGTGCCTGGGGACTCCTCTCCTCAGAGTTACAGCGGGAGATATCGGGGGACAGCAAGTGCTTGCGCTCTTTGGATCGGCCCCGCTCCCTGCCGCCTGAGCGATGCCCGTCGGACCGGTGACCTGCAGGACATCACTCTCAGTCCCCACCATCCCCTCCCCAGGAGCGGGGGGTGCTTGGGTTGGGGGGGGGGGGTTGGCATTGGTGTGAGATGGGGCCACTCGCCCTTGCTCACCCGAGTCAGCGTTGAGGCGTCGGGCGGAGAGCTGGAGCGAGGAGTGGTAGCTGCGCCGGCGGGACTTGTAGGTGTTGTCGCTGCTGCGCTCCATGGAGAACTCATCCAGCCAGGAGCTGTTGGTGCGCTTGTCCCGGATGGTGGAAAACGATCGCCGCATCGAGCTGGTGTCTGTCACCACCTGCAAGCAACCCCGGGTGGCCAGGGAGGGGGTTAGCACCAGGTAGGGCTGGTGGGGACGGTGGTCAAGTGATCACCGGTTCATCAGCCATCACTGGCACACCAGCCTCCGGGATGTGGAGATTTGGAGTAGGGGAACAGCCAGCCTGAGCACGGCCCCTCAGTATTAACTCTGCACAAATCGGGGGCAGGAGGAAAGTGAGGTTTAGCCTTCGTGCTTGTGGGCTCCCCTTCCCCAGCCAGCTGGGAACCATGCTCCGCAAGCAAAGCCAGCGACCGTGATTCAAGCCAAGGCACTGCGTGTTGGGGGAAGAGCAGCAGCATCCCGCCCCGGGTGTGAGGTCATGGAGGGTACCAGGCCCATTGCCCTCCCAGGCTGTCTCAGCATCCCTCCCCGCCTTGAAAACAGGGGCAAGCAGAGCAAACGGAGACATCGAAGAAGAAATCATTGACAGAGAGGAGATCCTCCAGTGCCCCTTCCTCCATGCTTATTTTCCTAGCTGCTGCCACTTTTCCAGACCCCTCCCTGGTCCTCCTTTAATCCTGCATCCCCATCCCTCTCCTCTGCACTCATTCCCTCTCTCCCCTCTTGCGCTCTTGTTTTATCTTCCCTCTCCTTTTCTTTCTCTCTCCCATGCTTCTCCTTTCTACCTTCTCCCCTCCTTCTAGCTTGTATTCTCACATGTTCTGTGGAAAACAGCACCTCCTTCTACATTTTCCTTTGCTTTGTTCTAGCAGCTCTTTGCCTCTGCAGCCTCAGGCCATTCTCCCTGTCTCCTCCTCTTGCACCATACCCTTTCTTGCTCCCATCCTCTCCTTCTGATCATCCCCCCCGCTGCCGAATGGTCAACAAAGCCCATGAGGCAAAGCCTCCCTTCCTCTTCACGCCCCCCCAAAGTGCCATGACGTGTCACACCAGCAGTAACACCAGGACCTGGTGCTTGCACCACCACCTCTGTGAGAAAGCAAACCCAAAGACTTCACAGCAAAACCGAACCCCATAAAAGCATCTGTGTCTCGGTGGAGGTTGAGTACAAGACAGAACAACAGAGAAACTGGGCAGACAAACGAGGAGGTGAGATATGGCCTGGGTTCCCCTGGACAGACAGAGAAGCGTGTGCTTTGGGACAAGGAGAAAGGAAGGAAAAGGCGTTTCATCACCTGGGAGATCATCTGACAGCCAGGATGGGACTCCTGGAACCTCAACCAGTGCCCAGGATTGGAGGAAAGGAGGGGTGTCCCACTGCAGGGCGACCCTGAAACCTCCCAGTGTGGCCCTATCCACCGTTGACCTCTCACGTGAGCCAGGAGATCGATTCCCCTGGCTGCTCTCTGCTGCCGGTGTCCCCCATGTAGGGGAACAGCAGCTCTCCCACTTGTGCAGCACCCCAAAGATGGGGAGATGCTCCAATATGGGGGTGCTGGGGAAGCCATGGGACTCACGGGACTTGCTCAGTGTGGAGAGAAGCCCCACTGTTACCTGGTAGGTTTTGCTTGGACCCGGCACCCGTGGGGGCTTTGCTTGGTTTTACCTGGGGATCCACAGTGAGACGAGGCATGGAGGAGGCCCTCCCAGAGACAGCGTGGTCCTGAGTGTCCACGGGAAGGTAGCTGCCACGGTTAGAGGGCTGCACTCTTTGAAACTCCCTAACCTCTGGCTCCTGGAAATAAACACACAGCCAAGCTCTTGGGATGGGGTTGGAGCAGGGCAGCGCGCTGCTTCTGCCCCCTTTGCAGGGAACAGCCCTGCTCGCTCAACCGAGGACAGAACTTAAGTGGGTCAAAAAGGGACTCAAAGACATATCATCTGTCATGTCGCCACTGAAAAATAATCTCCAAGTCACAATTCATTGCAGGTAAGCCCAGATACGGTGCTTCAGGCTTGCCTGATGGCCAATTCATCTTGCACCTCTTCAGTGGCAGTGGAAACCTTCCTCGGATCTGGTGATGCCCTGACTGCCTGGGCTTTAATTCCTTCTCCTTTTGCCAGACGAGGACAAACATATGGGATTTTCTCTCTGACTCTGCTTAAAAGGCTTTCTGGCCACATCCCCATTAAAAGAAAGCATACCACCAGTGGCACCTTTGTGCTTTGTTTAATTCCCAATTTAGGGGACTCTTTTGCACAGGACATGATGTCAAGAAGATGGGCAGGGACTAACCTTGGAGATTTGCTAGAAGGTGACTTTATGGGGAAGGAGAAGTCTCATTTTCCACCTCCTTGCCGGCAGGACGGTGGCATGGTCGGGGTGGCTGGGGTAGGGGACACCCGCCTGCGCGGTACACAGCTCACACAGAGTGCTACAGACCCCGGGGACACGGACCGGGCTGGAGATGCACAGTGGTACAACACTGCATCCGACAAGCGTCGGGGTGGTGCACGAATGCACACACACAGACACGGAGAGATATATATAGATATGTATATATATATATATACACACACACACACAAACAGACACTACTACTGCTGGCCGGCATGTGTGTGAGGCCGGAGGGGTGTGCTCCCGTTGGAGACAGTTTGACAGCTCAGTTTGGGATCAGGGACACCAGCACTGACAACAAAATGAACATGAATCCGAAAACATCAGATACCATCACTCAGCATGGGGTAACCCACTGAAATGAGCGCTCAGTGGAAAAAAAGAGCAGCCTGTGAAAAGAAGGATATTTTACTGCAGGACATCAGACCCCGGTCACAGCTCTCGCCCCAAAAGCACTTGCCACTGCCTGGCCCCACCGGCCAGGGCTGGTCCAGGGATGGTTGCGTCCCCAGTGCCTGGACAGAGGCAAGGGGCCAGAGCCCCAACTGAGGGACACCTGGGGATGTTCATCCCCTGCTTCAGATCCATGTTCAATCCAAAACCCAGGAATTGCCGTCCCTCTGCTATGCTCGCTGCCACAGGGGCAGGGAGCAGCATTTCACCACTGTGCCAGCAGCCCCACACCTCCCCGTGCCCACCAGCATCCTCAGCGGGACTGCGGGCAAGTGCCTGCCGGGCAATGCGTGACTTTACCAGAGACTGGTGCTCCTGGAACTGCCCGTGGGCCGGATCCATGCATGCCAGCTGGAAGATCTCCTGTGGCGAGAGCGGGCTCAGCGAGGGGAACCCACTTCGGCTGCTCCTGCAAAGACAGTCCAGCCTCAGGGAGACCACAAGCCAGGTGCTGCCATTGCTGGCCATCGCCTTGCCAGCGGCTCAGAGCCGGGGAGCCCCTGTGCTTGCCCCCCAGGCTGTCAAGACACCCCAGAACAAACATCATGTTCCTTGGTGAGCTGAAGTGGTGCTCAGGCAGGAGAGGACACCAGTGCCCCACGTCCCACAGCAGCAGCGGGGACATCCCAAGCACAGTGCCAGTAACTCCCACCATCTCATTCCCACCAGCCAGGGTGCTGGCATCCCTTGCCGACCCTGCACCACCCAGGGACCCACTGCTCAACTGCTCTCGAGGTTCAGGTCCATCCCAGACTCTCCTAGGTAAGAGAGCTTGCACTTAGTGCTGGGGTGGTCCTGTGAGAAGAACATCCACGCAGACACCTGGCCATTCCCCTTAGCCACCTCTGCTGCTGCTGGTGATGCTGATGCACACCAGCTACCTCGAATCCTGCAAAAGCTTTGTGCCAGGAGCTTTCTGCCCTGGACTGGGTTTTCCCTGCTCTGGGCAGCTCTTTAACCCTCTGTGCATCCCAGTGCCAGCACCAGAGAACAAAACGAGGGCTGCAGGAACAGAAAAGCGACAGGAGTACCTCCCTTCTTCTCAGGGCAATACTCACAGGCCCGAGAGGGTGTCTTGCTGGAGGTAAGGCAGAGCCTTTGCGTTGGAGATGATTTCCTGCGGCAAGGAGGATGGCTCCATGCGCTGGAACATGGGGGCATTTTTCTGTATTGAAGAAAGGAAGAAACTGAGCCTGTAGGAAATGCAGATGAACATCCAGTGCTTCATCAACCAAGCCCCCATCGCTTAGGAAGGCGACGGCGTGCTCATGTTCCCTGTCGAGGATGCACATACCTATGCCTTACGGTCACCAAACCCTACCCTGTACCACTATCTTCATCCCTCAGCTGCATCCCATGCAGCTGGCTGCACGTTTGGTTGGCACATGGTAGGAAGCAGCGAGGGTGCTCTGAACATCCCCGTCCTACCCACCACATGCCCTCGCTGAGCCTCACCTGCTCCTCCATCTGCTGCCGCTGCTTCTTCGCTTTGCTCTGCTTGTAGTAATCCATGATCATCATGGCTGCATATATTTTGCCAACAGTCAGGTCAGAAGCTGAGAGCAGAAGAGGGAACAAAGCGGGGACACTCGTGTCTTAACAGAAACAGCAGGTGTGAAGGCACCAGCGTGGATCTCAGGAAAAGCCCTGCTGGGGGACACTCTGGTGACCCTCAAACTCTGCTCACTGCTCTGAAATAGAGCAAACTGAACACCCAGACACTCCATGTGGAGATAAAGTGGACGGAGATGGCTTGAAAGCATCATCATAAACCACCAAGACGCATATCCTCATCACATCACCAGATGTAACAAAGCAAGTGATGCTCAGCCTCCTGCCCTCATATGCTCCAGAGATGATTTACTGGAGCCTCTGGGTTTGACAGGAGTAGATCCCTGCAAACAGGGCATTTTTCAAGAGGGTTCCCAAGCAGCCAGGCAGAGCAAGGCAGCAGCCAGCCTGTAGCACCACAAACCCTATTCCCACTTCTCCCCCAGCTGGGGATGGGTCCGGCCAGTTCCCACCTCCCTTTGGGAAGAAGTTCCTGTAGATATGATGGGAACTTGGCAGCGATGACAGTCACCCCAGAGACTCACTTTTTGGCATGGGTACCAACAGGTCAAGCATCTTCTGGGACAGGTGAGGCCAAATGGTCAGGATCTCCTTTTGAAGCTCGGAGTCTAACTGCTGCCAATCTGCACCACCTTGAACACCGGGGGGGGAAAAAATGGCCCATGTACATCAAGACCTGGCATCAGGGTCCAACTAAACCCCCCCTTTTCCCATCCTGAAGTGAGGTTCACAAGCAGCAACCAGTTCTCTCTGGGCTGGGAGGGCCATCTTGCATCAGTGAGCTTGATCTCCTGCTCTCACAGGGAAACTTTCCTACCATCCCTTCCATATGTGCCTCCATCTCCCCATCCCCTGCCCTCCCACTCAAAGCTGCCATCTTCAAGCTCGCCTTGGGTCCGTCTCTGCGGCTCCAATCCTACTCCAGCCCACACACACCTGCTGCTGCCCCACTTTCTCTTTTCTGGTGAGCGGATCATGTGCTTGGGAAAGAGCAGCTCCACTTGGTTGAAATCCTTAAATACTCGGCGATGCTGTGCAAGGAGAGCAGAGCTCTCTGGCCAGCAGTGGAGGGGTTTGCTGAGCTTAGGAAGACCTAGGCTCAAAGGGAGCTGTCAACACGTGCCAACTGGAGACACCCGAGCCTGGGACAACTCAGCCGAGCTGTAGGAGATCCAAGTTCAAATCAAAGAGGGACTTGAACTCATCGTTTCAAGATGCAAGGAGCTGTCTGAGCACTGGGCTTTCGCTGATACCTTGCCCTGGGTTGGGTTTCCTTCCAACAGCTGAGCTGTGCCTAGGGAATGTTTTACTGAGAATGGCAGGTTTCTGCAGAAAGTTTTTGATCTGATGAATCGGAGCATTTCCAGCAACAACAACAAAGCAAGTTTTCCTACTCTGAACATTTTATCTTCCCTGAGAGAGAGATTTCTGTTTCCCGCAGCCTTTGGAAGCCAAGCACATATGATCTTTTCCCTCCTCGGTGTGGTTTTGTACATGGGGAGGAAGGGGAATTCTCTCTCTCCTCTGTTACGCAGCGGACATCAAGCTGTTTCTGCTCTCTAGAAGCAGCTTCTAGTAGAAAACTAGAAAACTGGCCACCTCTTCCCTAAAGAAATATGTTTTTTTAATACAAAGTGGCAGAAATTTGCCTTTTCAAGGCAATCACTTCCATCTACATATGCCAGGCTCTGGGCGACCAACCCCGATTTGGCTGTGATGTCCTCACCCTGCCCAAAGGATGAGGGCTGGTCACCCTGAAACCCTCCTGGCTCTGTCCCCTCTCTACCCCACCAACCTTACCTTTGGCAATTTTGATGTCCAAGGCCGTGCGTATCAGCGCCATCAAGGTGGAGGTAAAATGGACTGTCATGTCCTCGGCCACGGGCATGTTCATCAGCACCAGTCTCTGTGCAAGAGAGAGAAGAAAACAGCGGACGGAAAACAATATCGAAAAACACATCGACCAGGCTGGAGGAAAAGAAATTAAACATTAAACAAAAGGGAAAACAAAAATAAAAATTAAAAAATAAAAAGCAACAAAGAGTGTCAAAACAGCACAGCCAAAAAAGAAGGGCAAGGATCACCCCGCCACCCCCCCGGCTCCTTCCACCCCAGGACACCGGCTCACTGCCTTCCAGGGCTCCTCCTGCGCCCCGGGAACGGCCCCTGAGCCCCCCACCCCATGGCATCAGAGCTGCCACAGCACCTCCCGGCACTTTTGGGAAGACACGCCTGATCCATCAGGGATGCGGGAGTGGGGAATGCTCGGGAAGGGGAGAGGGGGCTCAGGTTTCCGTTCCCAGGTGGTTTGGCTTTCCGGCTCTCAACCCTTCCCACCTGGGGCAGGGGAGAGGAGGGTCCCTAACCTTCAGGGACTTCAGATCGGCTGGATTCCTCTCGCATGCTACATCCTGGCGCTCCCTTTTTGCGTCTTTCAGAGATGAAGTTTGCCAGCACATGCACAGGGTCCAAATTATCCAAGGGTGGGGAAGGGAAGGAGGGGTAGAAAAAGTGCAGAAGGAAAGAGAGAAGGGCAACCAAGGCAGGTTAGACACGCCATGCTCCTTCCCCACCCTGGGCAGGCGGGGTGCAAACTGAAGTGACCAGATCCACTTTCCAGAGAGTATATTTTGTTTTGTGAATACCTTGGGTCATCCCTTCCCTGCCAATTCCTTTTCACCCGGCTTCTCATGTCCTTTCCCTGCCTTCATGCCTCCCTTTTTCTCCTGGAAAAGTGTGATAGCGGATGTATGCACGCGTGAACAAACACGTGAGAGCTGGAGAGGACGGCAGCCCGTTTGCAAGTGCACAGAAATCCCCCCTTCGCTAGCCCTGAATGCTGCTGAAAGGGCTGCGGGCAGCAGCCTGTGGCCAAGAAAAGCTTCAGTTTGCCCCAGACCTGGGCAAGGCATTGCTCTGTAGCTCCGGGTCTTGTCCTAGCACCTGCTGCCCTCAGCAAAGCCACGCAGCTCCCACCCCACGTCCTTCAGGGCTTCCCATCCTCCTTCTCCATGCCTAGGCAGCCGAGAGCGCCCTGTGGCTGTGCCGTGAGCCAACTGTCAGCCACCACCCCAGGAGGAACAAGGAGGTAAAACTCAGAGACACCTTTTGAAGGTGTCACCTGGCTTTGCCTTGCACAAGCCATCCTTGGGATAGCTCATGCTGACACACCTGGCTCCTCGTGCTGCAGAGCTGCTCCTACAGGCTACGTCCTCACTGCCCGCCTGCTTCCCATCTCCGTGGGCTTTAGCCCTGTTTCTGCACCGGTCGGGACAAGGATGGTTCCAAGCCCAGGGGACAAGCCTGGGGCAGTAAGCTCTTAAGGACATCTCACTCTCCTAACTGTGCTATGAGGTTGCTCCTTGCCTCATCTTCTCCAACCCCCCCGCTTCCACACTATTGCTGATCCTACCTCTCCTTTTCCACTGGGGTCTTCCACCCTGGGCTTGCGAGTGACCACGGCAGAGTCACATCCGTGGGCGGTGGAGACCAGCCAGCGTGGCCAAGACTCTTCTGAGCACACCAAGCTCCCCAGGAGCAAGCTAAACACATGTTGGATTCCCCCAACACCTCCCCAGCTCCCCCCAGCCCCACCTCCCGCAGCTCCTGCTCGGCTCTAGCCCCCATAGAAGGAAGGGTTGATCTACCTTATAGGCCACTTTGGAAGGACATCTCTTGCCGAGGCCTAGCGGTGGTGACATAAGAGTCAGCATTTCATACATCTCAGTGTAATGGATTCGGCCACTGCTCATGAAGGGGGAAGGGGAGGGAGGGAGATGCAGAGAGAGGAGGCATTCCCAGAGAGCGGAAAAACGTACAAACAAAAATAGTACAGGAAAACAGGAGAGAAAAAACAAACGAACAAACAGGAAAAGAACAGGAAACCCGTTAATCAAGGCAAATCATACATGAGAGACTGTCCTGATGTGGATTTATAGCACTGCTCACACAGACCCAGGAATGCTGGCAGAAAGCAACTCACCCCTCTCCTCTCTGCTGCTGGCCTCAAGCGCCTGCCTCGCTAGCAGTCTGGGAGTCCTTCTCTGGTCTCAACCCCTTTCCTAAAGCCCTCCAGCAGCCCCCAACTTGTCCCACAGGTTCCAGGGCTGTGTGCGAGTGGTATAAATCAGATACACGGCACTCAAGCCATGGGTTATTTCAGATAAGGGTGGTTTGCACCACAGTGCTCTGTGGCCTCCGTAGCGTCTTCCCTCCCGGGGGGGGCCTGGGTATTGCTTTGCATCGCCACCTAACCCATAGCCGGAAGGCTGTGTATCCCCAGCTCATAAGGTCTATGCAATTGGGAGGCAGCATCTTGCATAGAAGGCAGTGGGCCAGGGTCACTTGTCAAAGGAAGATGCCCAGTTGCTTCCGTCTGGCTCTGCGGATGGATCACTTTCCCACCATGCACCAGTGCAAAAGGCATGCTGAATTGGCTGAAAAAACAAAACCGGGAGGAAAAGTTGTACATGCCATGCTCCCGCCCTGGCTCTCTCCCACATGCGGCTGCAAGTTCCACCAGGTTGGAGTTTAAAGAGTCTCAGCAGAGGCAGCTGTTTGGGCCTTCCAACATTGGGGTTCGTTTGGGTTTCCCAAGGGAGGCAGCTAGGACGGACCCCCACCTCGCGTTCCTCTGCTCTGTAAGGACCTGCCTAGGATTGCTGCAGTGAGGGACGCTACCAAAAACGGGGCACCTAATGATGCCTTGAGCCCTCTGCCAGGCTGAGATATTTGGGCTGTGTTTCCCTCCCTCTGCACATCCAGGAGGCCACTCAAATACATCTCCCAGGGATGCTGGGCTCAGCCATCGCCTTTTCCCCATGTGCCAGGCTTCTGTCCTGCACTGCAATGTTTCAGGATGGTTAATGGCCAAGGGCAATATTGCAAGAGCAAAGGCACCGACCCTTGCAGCTGGGCTGGGAGGATGCTGCTGGAGAGGAATCCGTCTCAGCTGGGATCGCTTGGGAGAGAGGGCGTTACCAAAAAATTAAGCACTCCCCGTGGGATCTTGGCCTCTTCCCTACCCATGAGCTCAGAGCAGCATGGAAAGGGGAGAAGATATCTCCTCTTCTCGGGGAGTACCGCTGGTTTGGAAGCAGATCCCTGGCCAAAGAGGCCCCCATCAAGCTAAGTCTGACATTTTGGATGTGAACTAGAGATGGTGATGACCCGCAACAGGAGCTGTTTGGGTTGCAGGCACAGAACAGGCTGGGGAAGCTGTCCCCTTTGAGACCTGACATACCTAAACAGTTTGGAAAGAGGATTGATAACAACACTGGAGAATATTCAGTGGGATGACCAAGAGGTTGAGGAGCCCGTAAGCAGAACCTTGGCAGAGCTAGATGTGCGCCGACTCAAGGTGTCTGAAGAGGAGAAGATAAATTCGAAATTTTCACATGCAAACAGTGCAAGAAGGAAGCAAGATGGTGATCTTCCACCCACCCTTCCTGGTGGGGAGGATTTTAGCGTACCCAGCACACATCCAACACTGTCTTTTGCACTGAGATTCTTCACACAATGAAGGAGGAATGGATTGCCATGAAAGCAAGGGTTTGCATCAGTAACCAAGAAGGACCGCAGAAGAACCGTGTTCTCGCAGATGAGCTGCACGCTTTGCTGCTCCTCAGAGCAAAGATCTTAAAGCGTTTTGAGCAGCACAGCAGCGCCCAGAAACCACATCCCCAAGGAGCAAAGCAGAGGCAGGCACATGGAATGACATCCCTCTGAACAGGATGGCTCCCAAGAGCTGGTCCAAGCACAGGCGCACCCTTGATGGGAGAGCTGACCCTCTGTCCTGTGCCTGAGCGGAGATGGGACCTCTGGCTATGGCACAGGGTGGCCTGTAAAACCACCAGGCACTAATGCCTCGGTCCTGGTACTCTGAGAGAACCCTGTGAGTGATGGAGGAGGAAATCTGGGGGACATCTGTCCTCCTGTAGTTAGGAAATAAGTACTGCGCCGTACAAGGCTGTCGGGAACAGGGCATGAGAATAGCAAGTGATGTGAGAGTAGATTCAGGAAGAGGTGATGCCTACAGGGACATCAATGGTTGTGGAGCATTTGACTGACCCATGACCATCTCAAGGGCTACTTTTAGGGGGCAAAAGTGATGCCTTGGCTCGCTTTTGCATGACTGCTATAAGCAGAGGGGGTGAAAAAAGGCAGCGATAGCCCCAAAGAGTGGAGCAGGCTGCCAGGATACAGTCCCAGCAAAATGTGGTTACAAGACCTGCTATCCCCAGTCTAAGGACAGAGCTTGCTGGATTTCCACGGGAAATCTTCCTGCACCAATGCCCCTTTGTTAGCCCACCTGCGGATGGCCTAGCAGGTATGCTTCCATATCATGCTGCACTTCTATGCTGCATCCTGAACTTGCCCAAGAACCGTCTCTTCCAGAGCAGGTTGTCCACCACTCCATAAAGACGTTGGTGGTTATTTCTGCAAGTCATCATTGTTGCATTGCCGGGCAGGATAGGGTGTGGGCCCCAGGAAGGTGAACCTGTGCTCTGTGGTGTGCAGGGCAGGCTCACCAAACTGAAAGGTGAACAAGTTGGGTTGGCACTTTGGGATCTGGACCACGGTGGCAAGATGCAACGACCATGTGAGCTTTCTTTTGTCATCAGTTACCTTTTGGGAATTGTTCCAGGGCAGTGGGAATCCCTGGAAATCTCTTAGGTCCTTGAGATACCCCATGCACAGGGAGGAGGAGACCAAGGTAAGACAAGCAAGAGATGGGGATGGTCTCCTTCACATGACAGCAGAAGCTGGTCTCACTCTCTCTGCCTCCACATCCCCTTGAGTTTATCCACCATCACTGCTCTGTCCATCTCACAGAGTCAGCAGAAAGCCCAGATTGCTGTAGAGCTCCTTCTTCCCAGGAAGCATTACAGGGACCCTTCTGAGCACCAGGTGATCCAGTTTAGGAGAGCAGCATTTGCCAGTGAAGCCCTGATGTCCATCGAGAAAGACCATCAATTCCTCCTGAAGGTGTCTTCTGTCTGCAGGGACCCGAGGAAGTGTCCTCTGCAAAGCCACCATCCCTTGCTGGGGATGCAACAGAGAAGGGTGGAATGACTTGTAAGGAGCCCCTCCTTGAACAGATGAGCCGTCTGAGATTCTTGCAAGACATCTCCTGTCCCTAAATACCTTTTTGTAAATGAGATGACTGAGCATCCAGGCCTTGCCTTGCTTGCTCTGCTTTACTTCTGGTGGTCTACTTCAAGATTTCAAACGTGTGCATCATCCCCACGACCAGCTGTGGAGGGTGACAGACGCGTTCCAGGGATGCTGGCTGGAAGAAGCATTTTTGGTGTGGTGAGAAGGATGTGGTGGCTACGCCACACCACACCAAGGAACCCCCTTCCTCTGCAGAGCTAAGATCAAGGGCCGGGAGCGTCTGAACTTCCCTCGTACATCTTGTCAGATGCCGTGAGGGATGCAGAGGGAAGAGCAAGCTCTGCGGTTCATCCTTTCATGCCACGGACACACATGCGTGGCACTTCAGAGAAGGCGGCAGGTGCAGGATTTTGCTCAACTGTCACCCCAAAATAAAATTAAAAACACCCGTGCAAGTCAGAGAGCTACAAGGAGGCCAAATCAGTGCCACGGACTCATGGCTAGCAGCAGGGAGCTTGGCTCAAACGGAGGGAGAGGAGCTGTTGAGTTCCAGAGATGTGCCCAGGTCCGGCAAGCTAAGAGCAAGGCTGGCAAGATTCCTGCTCCCCAGAGATGTGGTCGAGTGTCCTCCAAGTGCCCACACTTGAGGAAGAGTCTGTTGGGTACAGCACGGTGTGCCCCAGGGAGAAGGGCCACCCTGGCCTCCCAGTCCTCACTCTCCAATACAACGGCAAAGTCCCCAACATCCTCCTGGCCTTTGCTCCCCTCTTCCCTCCCCAGGAGCAAATCACATTTAAGCCCCCCAAAAAACTCCTGTTCCCACATGAGGGCACTTTGAGAAGCCAAGCAGGGATGGTAGCATATGGCCTGGCACCCTTCAGGGGCTCTCTACGCCGATGGAGCTGGGGCAAGGGGCTGGTTGGGGGACGCAATTTGTCGAAACCCACCCCCAAGAGGCTCTGAGCCCCCCCTGGCCCCACTCATGCCTCCCCTCGAGGGGGACAGCTGCTGGCTCTGGGAGGCCGCGGACCTCTTTAAACTCGAAGGAAAGCAACGTCAGGGTTCCCTCGGGAGGTGCGGTGGCGGTGGAGCGCGGTGGGGGGAAGGAGGGGTGGATGGTGCGTCCCGTGGCCAGGTTGTGGCGGAGGACTGGGAGGCAAACCTTGCACGCCACCCTGTAGGGGCAGTTCTCTCCTAGGCCCAGAGGAGGCGAGATCACCCGTACTAATTTGTACATATCCTTATACGAGATCCTGCCGCTGCAAAGGAAGCACAGGTGGGTTAATAGGACACTGAGAGGGTAGAGGGGAGGATGGAGAGCTTATCGGGGGATGCTGGGGCCATCTGTGGGGCAAGACCCCCCGGGGGTGCACGGCTCTTCTCCTTCTGGCTCTGTCAGACCCAGAGAGGGGAAAGCGGTGAGCATTAGCTACTGCCTTCTCCCACCATGAGTCAGCTCATACCTCCTCACATTGACCCATCTTGACCCCGGAGAAGGACAGTTTTGGTGGTGAACACCACCCCATCACCCTTCCTCATCTTGCCCCTGGCTGCCTATGCCTGGTGAGAGAGGGCTGGGATTTTAGATGGGGTGAGCCTGCAGCTTGGTTGGGTTCTAGCCACCACGAGCCCTTTTGATGGAGTTGTGTGCCATCACACCACCAGAAAGCCTGCCCTGGCATGGCTAAATCTCTGGTCCTCACAAGGTCCCAGGGAGGTTGGCAGCTGAGTCACTTGTATCTCCAGTGTCTGGGGAACCTGAGAAGGGGAGAGATAATGTGACCAGCGGGTGACCGGTGGCTGTGGCACTAGCACTTGGGTCTCTCGCGCTCCAGTCCTGTGCTCCGACCACCAGACCACACTCTGCCAAGGGTACACATTATTAGAAGCAAACCCTCCCATACACACACCCCCCTTCTTGCCCACCGAAGCACATCTTCCCAGATCCGGGTGCAGGCATCGCAGGATACGGCCCGTATCCTTCCTGCACCGGCTGAAATAACGAAGCAGTTGAGGCAGAGAACTGGCAGGCGAGGGTGCAGGGGCCATCGGATGCTGAGCTCCCCACTCCGCTCCAGACCAGAGCCCTTTGGGAAGCAGGACCGTGTGGGGTGGAAGTGCTGAGGTGCAGCGTGCTGCAGCCTCCTGGGCATCCTTAGACAAGCTTGGAGGGAAACCACGCAAGGAGGCAAAGAGCAGCGCTACCGTCCTACCCAGCACCTTTGCCTCTGGTTTCTCCTTGCTCTTCTGCCATCCCCTCTCAATCGCTGGCCAGAGCTAACCCAACCGTCTGGGCAAAACCCATCTCTGAGCACCCCTGGTGTTGGGCAGTCTCCCCACTAGACCTTCATGTGATGGTCCCGGTGTCAGGATGCAGAACTGCTGCCCCACTCGGGTGGTGGGACCCGTTTGGATGTACTCACCCGTTCCTCACTCAGCAACAGGGGCCAGGGGTGCCCCCACGGACCCAGCACCACCAACTCCTGTGCACGTCCCCTAACCATTGGCTACATGTCACGATGAAAGAGCACGGCTTGCTCAGCAATCAGAGGGGTGCATGGCATCAACAGGACAGCTCAGGCAAGCTTTTACAGTGACTGCCCTAGAGACCCAGGCCACCAACACGGGGGGTGAGAGTGAATGAAGTGCCTGGTGTGAAGAAATCCTTCCCAAAAGCCATGGGTGAGAGGCCCCACACTGAACAGCTGGGTGTTTCACTCCTCTTACCATCTCCCCCTTCTCTAGCTGTCCATCAGGACATCTACTCACCCATGCTGACCTCTCTCCCTCCCACAAGGTGTATTCACCCGCTAACAAGCAAACCCACCTGCCCACGAGGGTCTTGCAGAGCAGCAAGAGTGCTGGAGGAGGCCATGCAGGGAGGAACCTGGCCAGCACTGAGCTGCGCAGGGTTGGACAAAAACAGTGGGGGAAACTACGCCAGGAGCTGATGATATTAGGCATAAAAAAAAAAGAATATCTTGGCTGGAGCTGGTCTCTTGAGGGACAGGACATTAGCAGTGGAGGCAAAGAGTCTCCAAAGGGAGCGTGTGTGGCCGCCAAGGGCTCTCAAGCTAAGATGGCCCACGTTCCCTGGCACAGCAGTCATGGGTCGTGGCTCCAAAGAGGCTGTCCCCGGGCTGCGGGAGGGAGGAAGGGGCCACACAAGGCACCCTCGTGGCGCTGGAGCTGAGTGGAGGGCAAACATGCTCCCAGAGCTGCCAAAGGCTCCATCCTAGGGATGCTCCAGACCATCCTGGGAGGAGCAGTGGAGGGCAAGTCCTCTACAGCGGTAGAAGCAGGAGCAGAGCCAAAGCCTGGCCACCTACGGTATGTACGGCCTCTGTGAACCCGCCCCGTCGCCGGGAACAGGCTGCTGCCTGCAAAGGGGAGCCCTCTTCGCTGGGGTCCTCATCGGCAAAGGCATGAGCACAGGAAACAAAGTCCTCCCATCTCTAGAGGGGTGAGTGGGTTGGCCAGCGTAAGAACACAATTCCCCAAAGCCAAACACACTCCAAACAGGGTCTTCTGTAGGTGACTTGGCAGGAGCCCACTAGACCCCAACATCTCCCCATGGCTGCGAACAAGCCATGCGCAGCTCTGCTCTGACGGGGAGCTGTGTGCGCTGGGGACCCGGCGATGGAGCCAGTCTCAGGGCAGAGGCACCCAGTTGGTGCACAGGGACAGGGAAGAAGGCTGAGAGGGACCTGCCCGCTGGCCGGGGAGAAGAAGAGCAGGAATCTCCAGCGCTCAGGATAAATAGCACGGCAAAACGTCAACATCACCCAAGACCCCCATGCCACCAGGCAATGTAGGAACCGGCTGCTGCCCTTGTAACGATGGCGGGCGTGAGTAGCCCTTCCCTGACCATCCCAGGCATCGCAGCTGGTTTCCAGTAGTAGAACACAGAGGCGCCCATTTAAAACCAGCTCTGAGAGATTGCTCGGGAGAGAAGGAGCTGGCTACATACCACGCTGCTCTGTCATACTCTGCCCAGATCCGGACAAACTCATCTAGATGGTGAGGTCCCAGGATGGAGGAATCCCGAGTCAGGTATTCAAAATTGTCCATGATGACTGCCACGAATAGGTTGAGCATCTAAGTGAAAGGGAAAAAGGCAGAGAGAAAGGAAAGTGGAAGGAGAGGGAGCAGCGAAAGGAAAGGAGAGAGAGAAGGAAGGGTAATCATGGGAAGATGGAAGATGACTGATGACCCTATGGCAGGGGTGCAGGTTTTGGGGCTGATGAGAGGGATCCCCGGGGCTCTCAGAGAAGAGGAACTCACCAGGAAAGAGCAGAAGAAGATGAAGGAGACGAAGTAAACGTAGGCCAGGTCAGTGCCGCAACGCTCATTCTCATTCTGCCCGGACGTCGCTGTCGTGTCCGGTTCGCAGCCTTTGATTGCCCTCCAGGCAGGACAGCATGATCTCCTGCCATGCCTCTCCCGTGGCACTCCTGCACACAACACAAGCCACGCTCAGCAGCTTGTGGTGGCATGGGATGGAGCCGGGGCAGGACAGCCCCAGGAGAAACCTCACAAGAAGCTGTGCAACCCCCTGCCCATGTTAAACACATCTCCAGTGTGCAGAGGAGCAAGGCACTGGGTCAGCAGCGACCGAGCCGGACCCCGACGAGTGCAGCCATGCCAGGGTGTAGCTCCTGGCACATGGGGCTAAATCCCCCCAGCCAGCTGGTCCATAAAGCTGGGAGACTAACATCCTTTTTGGGGCAGATAAAAAAAGAGCGGTCCGTGAGCTCCTGCTGCCCTGTGCTTTCCCAGCTGGTCTCCAGCACCAAAAGCTGACCTCCACCAAACAGCCTCTGGTGAGAACCTGCTCAGCCCGGCTCCTGGAACGCCTGCACCCAAAAATACTGCCAAAGGAGTTTTCTGTGATTGCTTACCTGAAAAGGAGCATGAGGGAGCCCAGGAAGCTGCGGAAGTTGTTGTGCCGGTTAATGTGGCTTTCCTCATCTAGTTTGATATTGCCAAAAACCTATGGAAGGGACAAAAAAGGGCTCAGTTATTCAGGCAACAACTCGGTGGCCGGGGAAATGGCTGCACCTTCACCTTGGTTCACGGGCACGCATCCCTGTGCCGAAGGGACCGATCCCGGCCCACATCCATCACCCTCGGCGCAGCCAGCCCGCAAAGCAGCTGACATCCACCCTCTCTACTCAATTCCCCATGGAAAAGCATCCCAGTGCACAGCCAGCACGCCGAGGAGCTGGTGCTGAGCAGCCAAGGGGAAGGAAACTCTCCTCTCCTCGGCAGGGATTTGCAGTGGGCTGCAAAGGCTGCGAGAGGCTGAGCTGCCATGGAAACAGGAGCACAGAGGACCTGGGATCAACCGAGTCCAACCGCTCCACATCCATCCCTTGGCTGCGCTACGGGTGGTGCCGAGCATGCTGGAGGCACAGGGACAAGTCACACCACCCTGGGTGGGTGCTGGGTCATGGTCCTGGAAACTCCCGGGAGCTTTTCCTTTGATGGGGAAACGGCCCGTGATGCCAGAATCAGGCACAGCGGTGCAAACAGGGTGGAGAAGGGCTCAGTGAGGGAGGGACAGACCGACCGTTAACCCACCATGGACAGCCAGACACCTGGGATACTGTCCCCAGGGACAAAAGAGGCAATGAAGCCCCAAATGTGGACAATATCCTAATAATGTCGCACAGCCAAGGCCGTGGTAAGACATAACGAATGTTCCTAAAGTGCCTCAAATAGAAAAATGTGCTGTTATTACTGTTAAATATTTATTCCACTTTCCGTGAACCTAAAAATACACTAACTGCAGAGTATTTTTTTCCCTGTACAGGTTTTTTGGAATGTGTAATTGTAGAATATTTTCTGCCTCCAGCTATTTTGCTCAAATAACGCCCACAGATTTTACTGCTTGGGGATTTGTTCACAATGGTGTTAAAAAAAAATATAAAATAAATCAAATACTACCAACACGGCAGGGAGGAGGGCTGAATCAGATGGCGGTTGTTTAGCGCAGAGAACACCTGGAGCCGGTGCCGAGATGCGTAGGACACAAACCAGCGTGGCCAAAACCAGCCACGGGACTCTTGGGGTGGGAGAGAGGAGGTGGAAGAGACTAAACACCAGCACTGCCAAGCAGCCCGAGCAGGAGACCACTGCGCTGCCCGCTGCCTCCCCAAAATCTGCCTGTTCTGGCAGCGCACGTCAGGCAACGGCATTGGGTACTGCAGCAGCTCGCTCATCGGGCAGCTTCAGATCCCGAGTGTTCGTCGTCGAATATGCTTTGTCAGATCTTCAGCGTGGGATTTAGTCATCGCAGATCCGAGCCAGCCCTGCAGCACGTGTGGAGCTGAGGGTTTTAGCTCACGTGCTTCTTATTTACCAGCTGGAGCCTGGAAAACTCACGTCTTCCCATGCTCTGCAGACCTCCCATCATCTGGTAGGTCATCGCAGGTCCATAAGCACGAGAGCCCAAGCAGACCGTCAGCAGCGTGGCTACAATATAAACCCTCTGCAGAGGGACAAGGTGGACGGTGGGCTGCAGGGATAACTGCCGTGATCCAGCCATTTGGATGGGAAAGGCAGAAGGCTGCTCACGAGGTCGCTTAGGCATAAAATCAATCTCTAAGGGCTGCTAGGGATTTGGAGATAGGGTGTAATTTCTAAATGAAGGGGTGGCAGTTTGAAAGCAGCCGCCACACAGGATGCCCAGCTGAGTCCCCAAGGCCACATCTCCAAGGGTACAAGCTGGGAAGGCAGCTGTGGAGCTTGACTGAACAAGCCCGTGGCAGGTCCCGCAGGGCATGTGGCTCTGCAGTTCCCAAACAAGCTGTTCTACCCTCGGGACCTTCCCAGACACCGTGACGGAGTGAAGCAATGACAGGCAGGCACGAGGCTGGCTGATGTGCATAATGCTGAGGACATGCTGGTCCAGCCTGTCTGCGCCAGAGGGATGCACACTGAGATGGCTGTGCTCACCTGCATCCCAATGATCGCGTAGATGAAGAAAAGCATGGCGATCAAGAGGCAGACGTAGGGAAGGGCCTGCAAGAGAAGCAGATGAGTCATCTCATTCAGCACAGGTCCAAGTCCAGAGGAGGATAAAAAGCACAGCGAGCAGGTAAGCTGTGCCGATCCATCTCTCCTACAAGCCAACAAGACCTTGGGAACAGCCTGCATTTGGGAGCAGCAGCCCAGCACCACGGCCTGGGAGGAGACCAGGGCACTCGTGACTTACCTTGAAGGACTGCACAAAAGTCCAGAGCAGGATGCGGATGGTGTAACCCTGGCGCAACAGCTTGATGAGCCGAGCAGCCCGGAAAAGCTTCAGGAAGCTCATGTTGAAGCTGCTGGTGTTGACCAGCTGGGAGGAGATGAGAGGGTCAGAGGGAGGCAGGAGCCCCCCAACCCCGCAGCAGAACACCCCACTGCTCCCAGCCCCTGCTTCACCTTGGTGTCCGTCAGAATGATCTCCGTAATGCTGCCGATGACGGTGATGAAGTCAAAGATGTTCCAGGTGTCCCGGAAATAATTCTGCAAAAGGAAAGAGAGGGAACATGGATTTGAGCTCGGGGCTGCCAAGTCTGAAGGGTGCTGGGCCACGGGCCAAGGCTGCTCATGGACAACGGTGGTGGCAGCAGAGACCTTGCCACCTATTTGTATGCAGCCGCAGTCTGGACCATCGTCCTGCAGCTGAGATGGTACAGACTTGAGCGTGTCTGCAGCGAGCAGCTTCTCCTGGGAGATGACTCACCCATCCAAAGGCCACCCTGGTGAATGGGAGTGGGAAAAACAGCCACCGCCAGCCCTGGTCAGGCTCATCAGACCGACCCTCACAGCCACAAGGCTGCTTTGCCCTCCTCTTCGTGGGTACCCGGACCCACCTCGGCCCTGCTGTTTGTGCAGCAGCTGGTGCGACCAGACTTGACCATGGCTGGAGCCACTGGGAGCAGGGAGGGTGGCTAGAAATCCTCCTGATAGCAGATCTCATCTCCCAGTATGGGTTAGAAACAGGAAAGAAGCTATGAAAGAGCAAATCCAACACTTGCTCATAAGCAGCAAAGAGTAGCTGAAGAAGAGGCAGTCTGTGGCTTCAAATGCCCCATCCCTGGAAACATTCAAGGTCAGGTTGGACGGGGCTCTGAGCAACCTGATCTAGTTGCAGATGTCCCTGCTCATTGCAGGGAGGTTGGACTAGGTGACCTTCAAAGGTCCTTTCCAACCCAAACCATCCTATGATTCTACGATGCAAATCTTAAATGAGCAGCTGGAGACTTGAGGACTGGGAACTAGAGAGGGAGGTCTCACTGCTGGTCAGGTCTGGTCCAACTGATACAGCAGCAACGTATCATCATCTTGTGGTTCCTGGGGACATGGGACTGCAGCCACCAGCACGATCGCAGCAGCAGTCGGCTTTAGCAGAACGGCTGCACAGCACATACACGGTCCAGGCACCAAAGTACCGCAGAAATGAGGCAAAAAACAAAGTAACAGTGTGGCTTCCCCCACCAGCATCCAGCAGTAGGAAGTTTAACGAGAACAAAAAGAGCAATTCCAACCTAAAAGCAGCTCTAAAACAGGGACCCAAAATAAATTAGCAACAACTTCACATTATTAACACCTTCCTTCTGTGATCTGTGTGCTGCCAACATCCAAATTAACACCTTCGTCAAGAACAGGAGCAGCCACTCACCAGGAAGCCGAAAGCGATGATCTTGAGGACACACTCCAAGGAGAACACCATGGTGAACGCAATGTTCAGGTACTTCAGGGCCAGCTCATAGGTGTATGGAGCAGAGTAGTACTGATGGAAAGGAGAGAAACATTGCTAGCCAGGAGGGAGGCGGCCTGCCAGCTTCTTGGCTGATGGCTGCCCCAGCGAAGACCTGTGATGGTCCATGTTCCTGGCCCTGGGTGCCTCAAGACCATCTCCTCCTTCCCCTCTCCAACCCCCTCCCATGACAGCTGCCACTCCTTCTAAGAAGGAAGCACAGAGTAAATCCAGATCTTTCTGCAGTAGTTAAGAAGTCTAGATCATTTGGGTCATCTCATTTAGGGAAGATCTCTCCTTCTGTGTTTCAAGTGACTATGCCAAGGGAATACATGCTCAGACTTTATCTCAAAGCATCTCCTAGAAACAACCAAAATAACCTCCAGTCCGATCCTGACTGATTCTCCTTCTCCCCACTGCCCCAAACAGGACAGGCTCACCTTCATCATCAGCACCACGGTGTTCAACGCTATCATGGCCATGATGGTGTACTCAAAGGATGGGGAGACCACAAAGTGCCA
Source organism: Cariama cristata (assembly GCF_000690535.1). Lineage (NCBI taxonomy): Eukaryota > Metazoa > Chordata > Aves > Cariamiformes > Cariamidae > Cariama > Cariama cristata. Next base: position 21,800 of record NW_009628540.1, read on the forward strand.
GACGCGGTACTGGAAGGTGTGCCGGTTCTGGGGCATGTACCGCGTGAGGGGCTTGGCGCTGATGGCAAAATCAATACAGGCCCTCTGGAATAAAACAATGTGCATCAGACCCTGGCCGATGGTGATGTCGGGGACGGCGGCTGCCACACTTCTTTCCTTCATGGGCCAGGCAGGCAGGTAGGTTTCTTACACCTCTTCAACATCTAGGGAGCTCCAAGCTCCCAAACTGCAAAGAACCCATGGAGACGTCCTCTTTCCCCCTCCCCAGACCGTACCTCGTTCTTCTCCAGACTGCACTCCTCCATCATTTTGTCTCCTTGCTCTTGGAAGGTAATGATGATGAGAGCCACGAAAATGTTGACGAAGAAGAAAGGGAAGACCACAAAATAGACGACATAAAAAATGGACATCTCCATGCGATTGCTGCGGCTGGGCCCACGGTCCTCCTCCGTCACATCCACCGAATGCTGCAGCACCCTGTGGGCAGACAGGTGAAGAAAAGCAACCAGATATATGCCCATCAGGACTGCCACCGTGAGACACTTCTCAGGGGACCCACTTTGTACAGCCAGCTCTGTCTGTCCACACTTCCGACACGCACAAGATAAAGCTCTGTCTTAATCTGCTTTACACGGACAACCCTTCTAAAGCGGCTACAGCTTGTTTTACAGTGCTTTGCCTGTGACCCTGATGGAAAATGGATTTTCCTGTGTGCTACACACAGAGGAAAAAAAATGCCCAAGATCACACAAGCACAGAGAGAGGTCTAGTCCTATGCTCATCCCTAAAATTGACCTAAAATACAGCTCAGGGCCACATAGGAGAAGGGATTATCCACTTTTCACTCCCTGAAGGAAGAAGCTAACCCCAACCACGGTCCCGGCCTCATATCGGGACTAAAAGCTCTCCTGTCCTGACATCATTTCTCATCCTTCCTCTCCTCCTCCCTGCCCAGCAGTTCCTCTCTCAATCCCCCCTGGGTGTAGCCAGTTATTAACCCAAGCACCCCAACGGGGCTGCGATCACCCCCATTCAAGGGGGCAGATGGAGCAGAATACTCACTGGGGCCACCCCTCGCCAGTGGAGACTGTGAACAGGGTGAGCAAAGCCCAGATGATATTGTCGTAGTGAAATTCATGGCGTTTCCATTCCCGGCACTTCACCTCCATCTTGTTCTTCTCATGGTCCACATAGTTGCCTCTGCAAGGTTGGGAGAGAGCAGTGACCTTGCTTTTTACGCTGCCAGACTATGAGACGGTGGCTTTACACCCTTGGGGCAGTGTGTGTGTGCGGTTGTGGGGGCACCTCTCCTCCTGCAAGGCTGGAGGGAGAAATGGGGAGAGGCTGGATAACAACTGGGGAGAAGCAGAGAAAGGGAAAGCAAAAGGGAAAAGAGGAGGAGGAAAGAGAACACGAGCAAAATATAAGGCTCTGCATCCCGCATCCCATGCAAGGATGCACAGCACTGACACAGCAATGGGGACAGGGCTCAGCCCATGCCATCCACCCCAAGAGACTATGGCCAAGAGCAAGTCATGACCAAGGACTTAACCGGGAACCATAGAAGACATTACCCAGCACCCTGCCTTTGCCAGAGGTGTCAGCAGCATTGGACCTACTGAACAGGGCACCTACATGCAGTCCTTCTCCGTGTCCTTCGAGCTGTCAGTGCAGTAGAAAAACTTCCCCTTGAAGAGCTGGACGGCAATGACAGCAAAGATGAACATGAAGAGCTTGTAGACAATGAGGATGTTGAAGACGTTCTTGAGGGAAGTCACAACACAGTCGAAGACGGCCTGCAGGAGAGGGCATAGCTCACCTTGGGGAACCCACAGTCTTGGCAAAGGGCAGGACCAAACCCAGACTACCGTGTGGAAAGACATTTCCCACTCCTGGTGGGGAAAGGAGGAAAGAGCTGGACCTTCTCCCAGGCAAAGAGCTATTTTATGAACAAGTTTAACACCCAGAGTACCTCCAGTACACACATAGACACCGAGCAGCCCCTGAGACAGCAGCAGGGATGGATATTTATATCCTCAATGTTCTCTGCAACCAGAGTAGCAGACAGAGGACCGCCCCAATGATGCAATTAGCAGCGCTCAAGACCAATTAGTAAACCCTACATTGTTTCACATCACCTCGAATAACAAGGCAGAGCAAATACCTCCGCCTGCAATAGCAGCACCTCCCCAGGCTGCGCTCTCAGCCCTAGTTCTCACAGCACTTTCAGAAAGAGAGAAATGTCCTTGTCCCTGCTTCATGGTGGAGACAGAGGTGTCCAGAAATGAACTGACATGGGCTGAATCCATCCACTGATCGGGAAGAAAAGCTGGGGTCAAAACCCATGTCTCTGGGGTGCTACCCTGGGTCTCATCCATCAGTCAAATAACCCCTTGTAAGAAAAAACACAGGGCTTCCTTGGTCTCTTACTCCTTTCTGGCTCTACACCTCACCAGCTAAGGTAGGGAAACCCATAATCCGACCTGCACTACACAAATAATCCCTCTACTGAGATGGGAAATGCCCCTTTGGTGCAACACCATGACAGCACAGCACCCAAAGACCCAGTTGTTTGCAAGCTCCTCTGGTGGGAAAGATCATGAACTTTGAGAAGAGATCTGAGCTCTCCCAAAGCTGGGGCAGCCTGTTTGGTCAGGAGAGCATCTCGGCTATGCTGCCTTGTGTCCACTCCGGCCCCACTTTCCCTGGCACATAACTCCAACACCTTGGAGAGATCCAGGCTTTCTTTTAACAACTCATTGCACCTCCAGATGTAAAGCAGCCTGAAGGGCGTCGCGTTTGAAAACAGGGCTTCTAAAACACAGTAAATGATTTGAAAGCTACTTGTTCATCACCATGCAAATCAATGTGCATGGTCCCTGCACCCACCAGTCCACGCTGGAGAAGACAGACGTAAGGCAGGAGATGGGGATCATTACCTTCAACTTGGGCAGTCGCTTGATGGTTTTCAGGGGCCTCAAGACCCGTAGCACACGGAGAGACTTGATGGTCTTGATATCCCGGCCTTTGTTGGTCCTACCACGTCGGAGAGAGGCACACGCACCCAAAAATGAAAGAGAGAGACAATAACCTTGCAGACCTAAGGTTGGATGCTCTGGGGTTTTCAACTGCTGACACTTCCCCCACCCCAGCATGCATGAGGATGGGAACAGGAGGGCCACAAACGTGTGACTGTTGAGCTCTCAGCCCACCTAAATGAGTCTCCTCCAACACACGCGCTGACAGCTGGCAGAGAGAAAAAATAAAACAATTCTCTCCTCCTCGGGATTAGCAACTTTCCCCTTCGCTGGGGAGCAATGACCTTAACGAATCCCCTTGTTATGGGAAGCAGTACGATGCCAGGGCTGGGGCAGGCGATGCAATGCTCTCCCTGAGGAAGGGCAGCTGCCCTCCCCACGTCCCCAAGCCATGCCACTCCACAGGGCCAGGAGGTTTGCTTCTCTACTACAGGCGTGTGCCATTTGCAGATGAGGTTTGCAAAAAGCCCCGACCATTGCAAATCGTTTTCTATCGTTACTACTGGTTACAAGAAATTCATAACAAAATGAGGGAGATGCACTCCATGGGGTCTACATGCAGGTGTCTCACAAAGGGTTCTCCGTCCTGGTTTAAACTGGAGATTCATGGTCCTTACATTCACCTAGGGAAGCACCTGCTCTGTGCTTGGTTTGTTCACACAAATGCTGTCTCTTACAGCTTTCTGCCTTATTCCATCAGCGCTACCCAACGTGGTCAGCCTGGTCCCCTCTCTCATGCATGTAACGTCTCAGCCCTCGCGTCCCTCTCCAGATCAGGGCTGCACTTGCCTCCACCCCAAGTTAGCTGAGGGAGGCAGAGCTTACCAGTAGAATTATTTAGACAAGCCCCCTCGTGACCCTCATTTCTTGAATATGATGATTAATCCCAAGCACATTGTCAGGGTTTTTTTGTTTCTTGTCTTTTAACTTAAGCCCATGGGCTTGAACCCAGGATGGAGCAGAGAGGTCCTAGTGAAGGTGGCACAGTTCGGATCCACCAGGCATCCTCAAAAAACGTCAAGGAAATAACTTGCAACACCAGATGCTCCAAATTACACAGCTCCTTTGTGAGGGTGAATGCAACAGGGAGCACAGTAATGGGCTTAATCATGAAAAGATGTAAACAAAACCACTGATTAATAGTGCTTCCTAGGAGCACAGCCCCACAAATGCATGGGCAGCAACTGTACAAGCAGCCCTGGGACTCACTTTGCACCTCCCGTCTCCTGTTTTTCTCACTATCAGGGCCTGGGGACGTGGCTGGGGCATCCAGCTCGCGGCTGGGGTGAGGATTTGAGGGCAGTGCTCAGCTGGGGCAAGCTGCCACCGAGGACAACAACTGCAGTGGTTTACATCGGCTGAGGAGGGACCTCTTCAGATCTCAGGAAACCTCCTGTGGATTTGCTTGGGATCCAAGAGGGATATGGGATACAGGGCTGGGTAACACCTAGAGGAAAACTGGGTCTTCCTGTGTCTACGGTTGGACTTGATGATCTTTGAGGTCTCTTCCAACCATAATGATTCTATGATTCTATGGCCGAGGCTGAGCTCTCCTCAGCCCCCTGAGCTTGGCATGAACCACATCGCATGTCCTCGGAGGACATCAGGGCTGAAGTCCCCATGGGGCACTTCAGTGCAGGCAAAGCCCCTGCCGGGGCAGAGCCTTCAGCTCTGTGGCAGATATCGCTTTCCCCATGTCCTGCTGCCCTGGATGTGCTTCACACCGTGTCTGGGTACTGCAGGGACACTGAAATCTGCAACGAAAGCACTCTCCTCCAAAGGCAAGGAACTGCATTGCTTGTAAAAAAAATCCCGCCTGCACTTTCCCGGAGCACATCACCTTTAATACATCCTGTGGAAACACAGGGGGGCACGCAGAGCAGCGCACTCCAGTCTCTGCAAATGCTCTTAAGGGTCAGCACGTGTGTCGGACAGACAGACACCCGCCTGCACCCATCCCTCCACGCTCCCCAGGGCAGCACCCCACGGTGACTCGACCAGCATAGTTACCCCAAAGCATTCCTGTCGGCGATCCAGCCCAGCAGCCACCAAACAGCACCAATAGAGAGAGAAAAAAAAAGAGAGAAGAGAGGAAGAAGGTAAGAAAAGCATCAGGTAAGAAAAAGAAGGTAAGAAAAGCAACCCTCCGCTGCCCCACACCTAGGTTGAAAGGCACGATGAGTAGACCATGTTGTGTCCTCCAGGATGGAGCTTATCTCCAGGGAGGGACTCATCCAGGGAGCCAGGAGCCCCTGCCCTCCCTGCTGGAGTTTTTGGGAGGGGGAAACATAGTGAAACCTCTGCTGCAAGAGGAATCTGCAGAGCGTGAGATGGTGGGGAACAGCAGGTGGGTGCGCGGCCCTCCTTGGCCAGAAGTTGGGGAGGGATCTCGAGGCTCAGCCCCAACCAGCCAAATGCAGGTGCCTCCGAGTGAACCTACCTGCAAGGCCACAATAGTTCCCATCCAAACAGGCTTACTCTGCTAAATCGCCCCCATCAAGAAATCCACTGACTAAGAGCCTGAGCTGCAGCGTGGGATCTCCTGCAACCCAACAGGACACCCGCTTGGACACGTCAAGGTGGTCCACAAGGTCCCTCAGTTGTAACCAAACCTCCATCCCTGCTTGAGCTGAGTCCCTGCCATGTGCACGCAGAGTGCTCAGCACTGGGGGCAAAGCCTGTGAAGTAAAACATTGCTTAAGAACCATAAAAATAACCCCAGACCCTGGCTGCATGTTAGCGAAACAGGTGGAAGGTGTGTTGGAAAAGTGATAGTTTAATTCTGCAGCACTTCTGTGATGGGATAGCAGACCTCTGTCCTGACCAGCCTCGCACCAGATGATTTTGCAGTACCTAAGAGTCCCTTTTGCTTCCAGATGCCGGTGCCGACAGGCACAAGGAGATGTTGCTCGGCAAAGAAAGAGGCACCTCCGCTGGGTACCTCTGGTGGAGAAACGCCTGCCCTTGCTCACCAGGTAAGACGACGAAGGCTACGCACTGACTGCTCAACCTTTCCACCACCCTTTCCATCACCCAGCCTTTCCCACTGCCGCAGGCGTAGGCATCACCGCCTCTCGGCAGCTCTGCAAAGCTGTAAGCTCCTCTGCGCCATGCCTCCTCCTCGGGTGCCACGGGAGGCCAAAGCAAGCAGGGTCTTTAGTTATGGTTCTGGTTATTTCAGCTAATTTAATTTGAACTCTTTGGGGATTTACGGTTTTATATTGGGCTTTTTATTTAGGCTGCATTTGGATTGACGTATTAGCTTTCCACGTAGAGAGCTACGGATGTGCCGAGGCAGCCTCTCGCTTGGGATGTAAGGGTTCTGAGGGGGCAGTGGACAAGCCCCAAGGGCACAAGAAGAGATGGTTTTATGGGTGGTCACTTGCTTATTGGTGATTTTGATGTGGCACCAACAGCCAGCAGGTGCTGGTGGCACCTCTGGACCAGCTCAGAGACCTTCTGTTCTGCCCATGGCTATCCAGGACCCCCACAGGAAAACCAAACCATAGAGGGGAGGCAAAAGGGGCAGAAAACCCAAACAGCATGGCACGTCCCAGCTCTTCTACTGGGAAGTGCTGGACCTGGTCACCAGCTGCTCTCAGCTACGTAATTGCCAGAGCTGCTCCGTGGGCATCACTTTGCCCACCCAGCGCCGTGGAGGTGAGGAGTGGGAGAGGGAGGACATGTCTCCCCCTGGCCCCATATCAAAGAGCTCATGGAGGGAGAAGAAAAGGAGATGGTTTCAAATGCCACCATCAGAGCTTTCCTCTCGAGATCAGGAGGGCAGGAGAGAGGGCGATGGGTTGGGACGTGTGTAGCTGGAAAACACGCTGTGGCCCAGGGCTGCGGTGGTGATGGGCTGCCAAGGGGAAAGGCAGGTGTTCTTACAAATGCTTCATAATGTATAAACCCATCAGAAATCACCGCGGTTCCTTTGTTCCCCTCACCCCCGAAGCCATGAGATCATCTCCTCCAGCAGGAGCCACCATCGGATGCGGGAGAGAGGGACAATCCTGCAGGTTTACATTATAAAGAGCCTTCATCCATGACACAAGCAACTCGATATCTACCCAGCTATAGCTACAAGAGTGAGCAGGCGACATAAATGCTTGCTGCAAACGTATGTGGAGATGCAAAGGCCTTCCTTCTCCGTGGGAGGGGGTTTGGTGCTGCAGCCGACGGGGGGGGCTCAGCCTCGAGAATTCAGCTGCCCCGTGCCCAAAGGGACCTCTCCTTCCCTCAGGAGGCTGGGTGGAGGTAGGCAGGTGGCAAGCGGGGACGGAAGGGGCACAGCAGCCTCCCCATGTGCTCAGTGCTGGCACATGGGGACCCTCCCGGCTCCAGGGGCCACCCCAGGAACCATGCCACCTTTGTGGAGTGGGGGCAAGGGGACAGTAAGCTCTGATTACGGTACTGTTAAGCAGTGGTGAGGATACCTGTCCACCCAGGAGCAGGCTGAGCCATTAACCTATGTTCCTTCAGCCATCAAAAAGTCTTGATGAAAGATGCCTTGGAAGGAGAAGGCTCCCTTGTCCTCCTAAAGCCGCTCAAACCAGCCAGCACATCTTCAGGCTGCTGATGCCCTTCAGCCACCACCCCAGACATGCTCTGAGGTGCTGCCCTGGCAGAGGAGGGATCAGTCAGACCCCGGAGATGCTTGATCCATTCTCATAGTGGCCTGAGTCGCCTCCCAGGGGGCTCAGAGCAAAGTCCCCAGCCAGCGGACCTGACCCATGCCCCTTCCCTATGCTGGGGTCTGTGGTAAGGCCCCTGCCCTGCCCAGGGGCCACTTCATCTGTGTGCTGAGCAAGCTGAATTCTCCTGTGCTCTTCCCAAGGAGAGAGCAGCAGCTGAAAGCAACAGGCGAGGAAGGGGGTGAGGAGGGTGAGGAAGGCAAAAGCAACGAGCCAGGGTGGGTGCGAGTGGGTGACAGCAAGGGGAAGGAGCTGCCACCCAGCCTGAGGTGAGATGGGAGGGATGGATTACGGGCTGTAATCCATCGAGTGACCTCAGGGCTCAGACCCAACCACCCCGAGAGCCTCACATGGTACCTGAGCTGTGGACAAGGACGGGGCTCCAGTCTGCGTGGCTGCCAGGCCACTCACCAGCACTAACGCCACCGTCGCCAGTGTCAAAGGCACAAAGAGAGAACAACAGCGTGACAAAGGAGTGTGAGCCTCTCCTCTCTTCTCCTCTCCCAACAGGGTACCGTGGCCCTGGGGACCAGGGGGTACCCCTTACCTGTGAGCATCACGTTGGCACCCACTCTCTGGGTACTGGTGCATCCCTCCCTGAGCTCACCCTGAACCACCTGCCCCAACTGGCAGCACAGAGGAGGGCAGAGCGGCATGAAACTCATCCCTGGATGCTCCTGCCCTCCATGGCACAGGCACCACAGACATCAAGCCACTCTGTAGAGGAGGACTCGCAGGTGCCACAAGCTCAGTACCGGAGCCCAATCGCAAGGCAACGCTCCGTGGGGATATGCTGCAGAGCAAGCACGCAGCACCCTGCCCTCGCCAGGATGCTGCAGAGGATGCGAGCACAAACCCCACCGGCTGCATCCTCATCCCTGCAGGCCTCTAGGGCAATGTTCCCCCTCAGAACAGAGAAAAAGTCACCGGCCGGGGGTACCATTTCCAGCACAAACACGTTCAGAGGGCAGCTCCACCTTTTGCTGTCTCTGCGCGTCCCAGGATACGTAGCAAGTGTATAACTCCAACTCTGCCACTTAGGTATTTTTTCCTCTCTAACAGCCCCTTCTGCCCTCTTTCAAGTCCACTTTCACCACCAACCTCTTCCTACTACCTCCAGCTTGCCTTGCCTTGCCTTGCCCCTGCCTGCTTGCTCACCAGCATTTGGCAAACAAGGAGAAATAAATGTCTGGAGCAGCCACGCATCGCTGCCAGGAGCCATCCCAGAAGCAGAGCAGAAGGGTGCAGAGAAATAAAAAGAAAAAAACCAGGGTCTATTAGCCATAGACCATAGTTGCATCCTCCTCCCACCCTGGCCAAGGGAAGGCAGGGAGCCAACAAGGACAACAGCCACTTACGCCAAGGCAAAAGCCACCAGTGCTCCCACCACCACGATGAAATCCAAGATGTTCCAGAGGTCTCGGAAGTAGGAGCCGTCTTGCAGAATCAAGCCCTGATCAATCATCTGGAGGGGAGAAACAGTGAGCAAAACAGGCAGGGAATGAGCAGCTCGGCTATCAAGTGGAAGCGGCCACAGGTGGGATGTGCTGGGGGACAGGGACACTGCTGGGGAGCAGCAGACCCATCCCTGTGCCCTGGTTATATATCAAAGAGCATCATATTTTGTGGGAGTCTGGAGGCTGATAAAAGCGGTGCTGAGCACTCTCGACTCCCACTGCTAAGGACTTGGCTTTAAGGTCTCCATCATCCAAATTTAGGACCAGAACCAAACACCTGAGCTATTTCCCACCCCCTGTAAGGATGTTGCAGGACTTGGCACCCTCAGCGCAGCCAGCCTGCAAGGGCTCTCACCTTGATAACCATCTCGAAGGTGAAGACGCCGGTGAAGACATAATCAAAATACCTCAGGACCTGCAGAAAGAGGGCATGGGTGCTCTGCAGCCACTGCCAAGCAGACGGGCTCACTTGTGCCCACCCAGACCCCATTACCACCCCTCACCGGGGCTCACCTGGCTCAGGTGCAGATGAAGGGTTGGTTTCCTTGCCCCAAACCCAACCTGTTCCCTAAGGGTTCAGGACAGCTGTAAACCCAGCCTGCGCAGGCAGGAGGGAAACATTTCCCATGCATGCTGCAAGCAGCTCTGAAATCGTGCTGCGAACCGGAATCATCCTCCCCCCTACCAGGGACTGTGCTCATCCACATCTCCCCAGTTTAAGCTACTTTACTGCTGACAAGGTGCCCTGGTCTGCTCCCCAGGCTCTAAACCCCACGTGTGGGAGGCTGAGAGCAATTTCCAAGGTTTATAAAGGAAGGTGATGGGGAAAATGTCCGACCCCGTGCTGCGGTGCAGGTTCTGACACTGGCTGCCCTGATCCATGTCCCACATGTGCCCCACCATGGAAGCTAAAATCCTACAAGACCTCTGCCTACATTGCCTTTGGGATGGGGGGAGCGGGGCAGAAGTTTTCAATCACTTTGTTACGGTCGGAGTTGGTGAGGACGGGATCCTCCGCCGCGAGGGCGATGCTGCTGGCGGCGATCACCAGGAGGATGCACATCTCGAAGTAGCGCAGGTTCACGATGTAGTGGCAAGCCCTTCGCACCCTGCGGGGAGACAGCCCGCACCCTGGCCTGTAAGCCCCTGGCATGCCCCAGGCATGGCCCACGTCCAAAACCCACCCCACATCGTCGGCTTCCAGGGCAGAAAGATGGGCAGCAAAGTCTGAGGAGCAACACAAAGGAGCCCAAGGATGGTTTGGGTGTGCTGACCGCCTTGCTTGGCTGTCCCACCCCCCAGACACCCCACAGCCAGCCAGGAAGAGGCCCTGAGAAACTGGGGTGCTTATTCTTCCAGGCTGCTGGAACTGGGTAAGAGCTACGGGAGAGCAGAAAACTGCAGAAAAATGTAACAAGCAGTGAATAAAAATGACAGCTAGCAATCAGGAGTCGAGAGAGAAAACCATGCGCATGGGTGGCACAGAAGGAGAGCGCTGCCAGGGCTTGGGGAACGCCGTGCCTGGTTAGCCAGGCTCTTTGGCAACTATTCAGTCCCCTTCCCAAGAAGATCCCCTGCTTTCAGTGGTGTCCAGGGGTCCTTCCCCTTGCAGCCCTCCTCAGCCCCGGACTCCTACAGTCCAAAAAATGTCTTACGGGTTGGTGGTGCTGAAGATGAACATGGAGCTGTGCGGCACCATCGCTTTGCCCGTCTCACTTTTCTCCTTCTTCCGCTTCTTCTTCTCCATCTCCTCTTCATCCTCTTTGGTCTCAGCCTCCTTTAAGGGGCTGGCTTCGCCGTCTGTCTTGTTGCTAACTGCAGAAAAGCGAGAGCCTTTGCCCGGCCTTGCACCCAGACGGCACCCTGGGGTGTCCCTGCCACCCTGGGGAATGCAACCCCCCCTAGTTTCTGCTTTACATCTCCGTGCCATTACCGGGAGAGGGACCAGAAGGGAAGAAAAGACACGAGCTGCTGGGATGAAGCAGACGACACGGGTTTTAACAAGGCCAGCTTTCACGGTGCTGTTTAATTAATAACACCGTTTAAAGCAGCTCACCTTGACAGCGAGGATGCTGTTAAGGGGTTTGGGCGGCAGCGAGCTGGGCGGAGGCTGCGGATGTGTTAGGAAAAACAGGGGATGCGAGTGTTTTGCCTGGGTGGAGAGGAAGGGGGAAGGAGGGATCAGGCGAAGGGGCGGGTGGGATGGAGGTGAGAAAGGGAGAAGCTCTCCAAGGCAAGGTGGTAGATCAGCATTGCATTCAGGCTCCCCTGCCAGACTGGAGTGCTGGAGGGAGGTGCTGCAAGGAGCAGCAAGGAAAGCCCCCCCGCCAGTTGACGGATGGGGATAGGAAAAGCCGTGCAAACGGCTTTCCGTCCCTGCAGGGTCCCTGAGGGCTGGGAGAGGGGCTCAGGAAAGAGAGACGGGTCCTCACTCTGTACCACAGCGGAGTCGTGGACATCGATCATGATGGTGGTGCTCTCCGTGGCCTTCTCGGTGTTGGGGGTGATGGAGGAGAGGTCGGGCTCGCTCCGGCTGACCGTACGGCTGGCCTCCAGCAGCGCTTGCTCACTATGCTGCAGTCCTGCTCCATCAGGCTGTCCGTCTTCCCCTGGGGGGGCTCAGGTACCGCTTGTGGGGGGCTCCCCTCCTCAACGGTCCCGACCAGCTCGGCATCGCCAGCAGGGACCCCATTTGTCCTGCAGAAGGGATGTGGGAGAAAAGAGATGTGAGGAGATCGGGGAGAGGACAAGAAGCTGTGGGAACTGCAAGATGCCTTCCCCGGGTACCAACCTGATGGGCTCCCCACTCTCCTCCGGCTCCCCCTGAATCAGTGCCTCTGCTGCGGCCACGTCCGCACACCGGTCCCCATCCTGCGCCCCCTCCGTGGGGCTGGCCTCCTCCAGGCCCATCTCCTGGCTGGCTGAGCGGCTTCCCAGGGTGCCGGCCGGCTCCTTCCCCTCCATCCGGGCTCTGCGGTGCCGGCTGCGCCGTTGGCTCTGCCTCATCCTG
>NW_009628540.1:34116-38629 GCF_000690535.1 Cariama cristata
CGCCGGGGTTGGCTCCCGGGGCCTGCTGCTTGGGCCCCTCAGCCAGCGGCCGCTCGCCCTTGCCACCCTGCTCCTCGGCACATTTCTCCAGGGTGACGCCGTCCCCCGTTTTTTTCCTGCGGAAGATGCTGGCGTGGGGGTTGATGAGGGGCGGCTCATCCTTGTTGATGCCCTCCTGGCTGGACATCTGCATGTGCCGGCGCAGCTGGCTGGTGCGCTGCTCCCACACCGACATGTGGTGCCGACGCCGACGCTCCCGCCTGCAATGGGGGACAGCGAGGGGTCGGTGTCCTGACTGCTCCCCCCACCCTGGTGAAGCACCCACCCTCGATTTAATTTGGGAATCCCAGGGAGAAGGAAATGCCATCCCTAGGACTATGGGCTGGGCTCCTACTTCGTCCCTAGCCCTCCAGCAGCCCTCCGGTGCAGGCAGGAGCTGGAAACGGGGCTGAGATTGTACTTCTGCCCCTTCAGAAGGCATCAGGCTGATGGAGGACCAGCCCCTGCAGCCTCACAGTTGCCCTGAAGCTCTCAGGCAGCATGCCCAGCTCGTCGGGAGCAGCCAGCACCCCAGCTTGCCCTACCCCAGCCAGGCAGTGACCACCTTCCTCTTGTGTGATTGCCTGGGGTCACCTCCTTAAATGTGGGCAATGCCGTCTCCCTGCGGCTGGGGATCCCTCCTTGCACTGAGGATGTCTTCGCAGTGCCAGCTCCTCCAAGCCAGGCCCCTTTTTGAAGTGGCACTGCCTTAATGGCACAAATGACCATGGCAGGGAACTCTGGCATGAAAGCCATCTTGCTGGCAAGGGTGGCAGTCCTGATGGGATGGGGACAGTGAGTGAGAGGGGAAAAGATGCCAGGTACAAGACCTGCCTTTCTCAAGGAGAGGTGGCCCTCTGAGATATTTGCAATGGAGAATTGTCAGCTACGTTCAGCCGGGACAGCCTCTCACCCAGCACATCCCGGGTAGGAAGCCTGCCCCGAGGCTTGGGGAGCAGCGGTTTTGGCTGTGTGCAGGGGCAGGAGCTGTACTGGGCTTCTCCGTGTTCTTACAGGCGTGCTCTAGGGAGGGCTGGGCTACACCATGAAACCTTTGCAGTGCCGTAAACGCACACACAAACACCCTGGAGAAGACAGACGTGCCCTTCCCAACACACCTAGGCACACGGAAACACCCACGAGCACACCCACGTGTACATACACTGCTCAGCCCCGCAACACGCACCACTGCACACCCACGGGTAAGCGGCACACGCCGACACACACGGACTGCGCGGCACGCACGTGAGGAGGTTAGGCACACACAAAACCACGACTGCGCGCACACACGCACACAAACAGGGGTGCAAAGGAGCACACTGAATACAGGCACACACGCACACGACCCCCTCCACCCCGCCAAAGAGGCCGGAGGGGAGCGGTGTGCGCCCCAGCCCCACGGACCCACAGAAAACACAGGAGCCACGGACAACACCCGCCCCAACGGCCCAGATACAGGTGGCTGCTGCGTGGCTCCCACATCGACATGTGGTGTCTCCTCCGCCTGTCTCTTCTGGGGAGGAAAAACAAACCGGTTCAATCCCCCCTTCACCCCTCCTTTGACTCGTGTGGGCAACGCAGAGAGGTGTCCCCCCATCCCAGGCAGCCAGCATCTCTTTGCCCATCGGTCGCTGGCTGTTGGGGTGCTGGCGGGCAGCAGCCAGCAGTGAATCCCCTGCACATACACGCTTGCACACCAGCAATGAGTCGCCTGCAAGGCCGCCCTTGCTCACACTCCATTTCTTGGGGGCCACGGAGCCTTTCCCCGCACTGGCCAGCCACACAGCAGTGGCATGGGGAGAGTGGTGCAGGCTGCAGCCCCTCAGAAGCCCTTGGATATTTAACAGCTCTTTCAAAATGCTCCAAATTCCCTTCTCCCGAGCAACACGTGGCAATTTGAAAGAGGAAGCGATGCGTCCGCGTAGACCCGAGCTGCTCAGAGCCATCGCCATGGGTTGATGCTGCCCTGAGACCGCAGAGGGGAACACGCAGCTCCCCTGCAAAAGCAAGGCACAAGCCCAGGGCTGAGATGCCACCGAGTCCCTGTCACCGGCGCAGCCCCAAGACAGAAAAGCTTAACAGGGTCGTCAATGTCTTTCACCCCCACTGACTTCAGGCAACTGGGGAGATTCAAGGCTTTATCCTTTCCATCAGCACAGAAAAGATTTGGATACACGCAGCTCCCAGCAAACAGCCACGAGCATATGCAAACGTGCATGTAGCGATTTACAGGGTTTGTTTTTTGCAAATGCCACACGCGTGTGCAGGACGTGCAAGCAAAATGTACTCCAGCCACACGGGACCGAGTGCCCGCGTTCACGCAAAGCTCACGCAGGCGAGCCGGGGTGCATCTCGCTACCATCCTGCGAGTGCAACGATACCGACAGCCCTTGGGTAAGTCACGCTGGTGATTGCCTCCTTACGGCCTCCTCTACGGCCAAATGCATGGGAAAAGCCCGGTGCCATGTACACAGCAGAGAGCGAGCTGCAGGCGCCTGCCGCCGTCCCCGCAGCAAGTGGCCGAGCCTTCAAACGCATCCACGCAACCACGTTAGGCACCAACACATGACAGCATCCGCATGCGTCCATCTGGCCACCCACTCGTCAAACAGCCCCGAGCCATCTGTGCCAACGGCACCCATGTACAAATACAATACTCCGATCGGCACCGCAGCCGCCCACGCCAACCTGGCCACGTGGGAGCATTCATCCCCGAGCACCACCGGACCTCTCTGCAGGCAGGAACGCGTGTACCAAACCTGCCTGCGCTGGGTACCCACATAGAAATGAAGCCATCTGTGTCTGCGCACACCCAAACGTAAAGAACGGCTCAGCTTCATCGTTCTGAATTTCCAACAGCCCTTCGGTACCAGCTCTGCTCTGGCTTGTCCCTAACTGTGATGTCCCCACTGTCCCTCCCCAGCTGTTGGCATCAGTGTGGCACCACTAAAAGCACATCAGCCCTGATGCTGGAGGCGGTTGTCCCCGCGGCATCGCACTCCCTTCCCTGCCCCTGACACTATCCACCCCCATGAGGGGGAGGAGTTAGAAAAAAGATCTGCAAATATCAATACCTCCCATTTCAACGCCACTACAACAACAACAGGTTCAAGAGATCTGTTTTCCTAACCAGCTATATCAGACAATGGCTGGAAAACTCTAGCAGGGACGTCCAGAGTGGGCAAATCCTTTAGTGCCCTAACGTAGTCCATCTCCCCCTCTTCCTCTCTCCTCTCTGTCCATTCTCCAGCCTCTTCTGCAGCCTCCAGCCCTCTGTTCCCTCCCTTTATCCGACACGTTCCCACTGGTACCCAGAGACAGTCACGACCCACAGGCTCTGCCATCTCTCCTGTAACACTCCCCCTGCCCAGTACTTGGCCAGGGACAAATTTATTATGAACATCCCATCACCCCCAAACCAGGGCGATATCTGCAGCTGCTGGGAGACCAGGCAGGGCTTACAAGTACCCCCAGCTGCCCCTGCCCCTAAAAGCACAGGTGATGCACGCAGGATGGGGGACCGTCGCATCCCACCGCTGCCAAGCCAGGGAGGGGGTCATTCCCAATATTGCCTCCCACCCCCGGCCTCAGATCAGTGCTCGCCTGAAGACAGCGGTTTCTCTTGACAAATTTGCAAGAGATTCTGCCGTGTACGAGCTTGGCTGGGTTTCAAAGCATAACGAAACCTAAAATTCCCTGGGAAGGGATTCTATAAAAAAAGAAGAAAAAGAAAAAAAAAAAATCCTTTCAGCCGTACTGAAATGTACTGTTTTGGGAAACAAATCAAAACGCCTCGTTCCAATGTTGACTTTGAAAGTTTTATGTGATTTAGACCATATGACACTGCAAAATAAAGGGAAAAAAGACATCTAGAAAGGAAAAAAACAGAATTTTCTTCTGCTGAAATGCAGAGACAAGGCTCCTTAACACCACGCCGGGGGTTTATGTGGTTTGGGGCTTTTTCTTCTTGCCCAAATCAAATTTCTGTACAATCAAACGTGGTTTCGCAAACCCACTCCATCTCTCATAACTGCATTCGCTGCCAGGGAAGCAGCCCGGGGGGAGATTTGTGACACCGCTGCTCTCTTCTCCCCCAGCCCCGGCTGCTCTCCCATACCTCTGCCACAACGAAACGCCCCCCAGGAACAAATACTACCCCTCCTCAAGAAAATCTTGACATACCTTCCTCCTCCCCAACCTCCTTCCCCACCCCTAGCAGCAGCCCTGAGTGTTTGAGCAGTACCTTTGGGGCAGAAAGCCTCTTTTAGCGTATTTCTGCCATGCCCAAGACAGGGGTGGGCAACCCCAGGTCCTGTGGGGTGACCTGGTCCCCGCTCTGACACCTCCCCAAAAGCACTGCTCCTTGTGGGGAGCACAAGTTCCTACATCTCCATCCACCCTCAGGAAGACACCCAGATATTCCTGGGTGACATCCAGAGAGGGAGTCACCCCATGCAGGGACTCCTTTTTCTTG
>NW_009628540.1:38675-38919 GCF_000690535.1 Cariama cristata
TGAGAAACCCAGGTGGGCTGGGGGTTGGGGAGACAGGGGGGTAGCGGTGTAGGGGGGGGTCACTCACTCGATAGCAGGCATGTTTGGGGCAGACATGGGGCTGACTTCTTTGGCTTTCTGAAGGGCGTGCTTCTGGTTAAAGGCCTCCTCTTCCTCCTGCTCATCCTGCGGAGGAAAGTGGGGAGTTGCTTAGTGGGATGCTGGGGTTTCACGGGAAGGTGCAGCCAGCGGAGGCAGCGAGGGA
>NW_009628540.1:38950-57132 GCF_000690535.1 Cariama cristata
ATCTTAGATGCCAAGGCATGCGGGAGAAAGGGAGACCTGTATTTCCAGAGACAGCTTTTATTTTCCTTGTGCTATGGGGACACAACTTCCCCACTACGCCAGATCTTACTGAAGGCGTCAGCGCTACTTAAATAAGAGAACCCAGCCCACTCTAGGCAAGAGCCGGGCTGTGCATGCCAGAACAGCCCCAAACGGCACAGACCAGCTCAGCCCTCCCTTCTTCACAGCCACAGGGGTGAGACAGGCATCCCCCCGATGGAGTGGGAGGCAAGGCATCCATGAATGACCCCGGCAGAGACCGTATTGCTTTAACGAGTATAGTTGTGTCTCCGGAGCAAAAAATGTCATTAGGAGTCATTAGCGTGCATTCAGCCTTTTCAAAAACTCAGCGCTCCCTTAATTGATGCTGCTGGTACGCCGCGGGGCTCTCCCAAACCTTCTCACCCCAGCAGCAGCTGGCAGCCCCTGGGAGTGCCACCTGCACCCACCGCGGGAGGACAGGGACCCCCGCCCGCACCCCTCAGGCAAACGAGCACCATGCCCCATTTTGTTTTCTGCTAACGGGGCAGATTTACACCAGCATGGAAGCCTCTCAGTAAACCCCAAGGACCTGAGTAATAAGCATGGGCTCCGCAAAAAAAACAGGCACCACGGGATTGTTGGTCCCCTTCAAAGAGCAGCAATGACCCTTGCAGCTCTCGCCTGCTCACCGTTATCCAGATGGTGCCCCAACATTTTAGCATTTCCCAAATATTTCCCAGCATGGTCTTAAAAACAGCTAAGCCCAATAACCTTCTCAAGCACCATCCTAAATTGCATCCTAAATCACGTCCACTGCCCTGCGGGCAGATGGGAAATAAATACTGACACCACTGCAAAGCGCTTCCCACTCCACATCTCCAGAGCGCTTGGGCAAATAACCGTCCCCGCATCAGACCCCATCAGATAGATGAGGGTTATCTCAGTCTGACTGGCGGCAAACAGAACTAACCGGGGAGCTTAAATGGAGAAGCGGTTAAGCCACACTTGATGGGAAGCGTGGGCGTTCCTGGAGAGACACGAGACCGGCAGATTTAAGCACTTTCCCAAATCAAAACCTAACTGGCTTTGCCCAGCAATATGGGTTCGTGTTTCAGGGTAGCACCCTGTGTACCCTCCTGGAGGAAGGGCCCCCGTTTCCAATTTGACCCGAGCTCTTTTTCAAGGCAGGCTGAGCTAAGGGACAAGGTGGCCCCAGCTCCGGAGTGAGGACAGCCACAGGCAGTGCTCCCAGTGCCTTTCCTGCTGGCCCCATCCCTCACTATCTTCACACCAGCAAGAGAAGGAGGAGGAGCAACCAGAACGTACCTTGGTGAGCTCCTGAGCGTTGGCCAGGTTGTCCACCGCAATGGCCAAGAACACGTTCAGCAGAGTATCTGCGAGCAGCTAAGGATGCACAGGGCACGTGTTAAGGACATGGGTATCTGCAGCCACTAAGAGAGGGTGGCCCTGATGGCTCCTCACCGGCTCTGTGAGGAGCAGCCAAAGGGATAAACTCCTCACCCATCCCATATATACAGCCCTCAACGCATCTCCAGACAGCTGCTCCTCTGGGTTTGGGATAGCCAGGGCTGCTGCATGTGTGATGGGACTCCCTCAGTTGGGAGAGAAGGAAGGACGTGGTGGGTGGGGAAGGGGGTACCCCTAGAGAGGGAGATGAGAGCGGGTTGTCGCCACTAAAAGCACAGCAGCCAGGTGGATACAGTTTCCAAACAAGGTGAGGACGATGAAATAGATGGAGGACCACATGCCTGAGCGAACGCCTCCCTGGGAGCGGATGCCGTTGTACATCACCTCGTTCCAGTCCTCACCCGTCAGGATCTGCAGGAGAGCAAGGCAGCAGCTCTGTCACCCGCACCGAGAGCCCCCTCGGTCTATCCCACCAATGTGCAGGAGCCAAGTACAGAGACCCTGTGCAGTGGATAACCCAGCTCCACAGCTGCAGCACTTGAGGGAGGTGATGTTGGACACCGCCGAGGATTTAGGTCTCTTCAGAAGAGTTTTGGAACTCTTCTGCCTTCTGTAACAGAGGTGGAAGAGTTTCCATCTCTTGCCATTCACTTTGTTATACAGGAGGCGAGGGAGGAAGCGAGTTATATCCTAACAGCTGATGAAGGGGAACTTAATTGGTTTAAAGGGCTCCCTCCAGCCAGGAGGACTGAGCAGGTGGTCCCAAGTCCCTTAGGTTGTGTCCTCTTGCAGCCCAGCTCCTACCTGGAACACCGTCATGATGGCTGCGGGGAAAGTGTCGAAGTTGGCCGATGGCGTCCCATCGATGAAGTTAAACCTGGAAGTGGAACCGAGAGGACATGAATGGGCTGGAGTACCAAGGTCACCAAACCTGCGACTGCTGTGCTATCAGTTCCCTTGTGCTTAGGAGGACCTTTCCCCACTCTAAGGAAAGTCTCCTGAGCGCTTGGTGCCAGAACCCAAAAGGTCTCCTGGCCAGAAGGACCCACACAGCCCAAAGGCACCCCTCGAGCAGGGACTTTTGTATGGGAGAAGTACCACTGTTAGCAGCAGACTGAAGGGCAAGGCTACAGTCTTCCTAGGCGCCTAAGAGGGTGTCACCACTTGGCTTTAACATCAAAAAATTCCTTTTCCCCAGACTTGAAAGGACCCACCTGCCTCCAAACAGCTGCATTCCCAGCAGGGCAAAGACTACAATGAAGAGGAAGAGGAGGAAGAGCAGGCTGATAATAGATTTCATGGAGCTCATCAGTGAGACCACTAAATTCCTCAGGGATGCCCAGTACCTAGAAAACAGAGACATTGCTGGAGCACTTGCAGTGATGCTGACAGGAGAGCAGGAGCAACTGGATCTGGGCTGCAGCCACAGTCCGGGACGAAGGGTGACAGGCATGGATGGTTGGTACATACTTGGTTATTTTAAATATTCGCAGGAGACGAAGGGCTCGTAGGACACTGATCCCAAAAGAGGTTCCTGGCCTGAAGATAGCCCAAACCACTTCGAAGATGCTTCCCACTGTGACCTGAGAAGCAGACGCAGCCATAAGTCAAAGACAGGCTCAGGACAGGCTGTTGCAAGCAACCTTCAGGTGCCTGAAGACCAGGCACCCACCACCCTACCCAAGACCTAGTGTCTCGGTCTCACACAAGCAGGCTGTCCCGGCAGAAAGTGTTTCCCTGCCCACTCCAAGGGCCATCCTGTTCTTCCCCTTGGTGCCTTGCACTGCAGACACCTGTCAAACATCTCCCCCCACACCCACAGCATCTCTGGAGCCGCTTACCCCACAGTCGAAGCAGTTGAAGGAAGAATGGAAGTAAAGGCGCGGCCCCATCCCGTACATCTTTAACGACATCTCCAGAAGGAAGAGCCCAAGAAACAGGAACTCTGCATAGTCTGAAAGAGAAAACCCAAACGCGCTACCCTTGGGGCACCGAGCTGCACGGAGCATCCTGCATGCACCCAGCAGTGGCCCATACAACACACCACTGTCCCAGAGACGGGACAATCAAGGACCACGCTCCTTCCCCAAGCTCTCAGGGTTTGGGGTGAGGGAAGCTTGTCTGTGAGGAGCTAAATTGTATATAACAGAGCATCAACCCCACAGGTTAATCTTTCAGGGTGGGTGCACCAGTGTGGCAGGGGTTTGAGAAGACCAGAGAAGGCTGGCCTGGAGCAGAGCAGCCCTTTAGCACTATATGACAGTGGTTGAGGCGCCTCCAAAGACATTAACCACACGACACTGTAGGGGAATATTAGCAACCTGGATTTAAATCATTGCATGGCTGGAACTTTGCCAGGGAAACCGAGCCGAACAGCCAAGAGCCAGTGCAAAGCTTCTCCAGCTATTTTATGAACATTAGCAGGCAAGAGTCTGGCTCTTCACCTCGTCCAAAAGATGCTTCTCACCATGACCAGCTGCCACACCACACCGTGGCGTGCTGGGATCCCAGCAGGCCTGAGCGTGCTAATACAGATTTGGGCAGGCACAGTGATTGACGGGGACATTTTCAAGGTGAGTAAGAATAATACGGCTGAGAAAGCAGCACTGTCCCTACTGCAGCAGCTCAGGAGTAACAGGCAGTTGCCATGGGGTTGACCAACGATGCTCTGCAGTTAGTACCACGCTAGAATAGACGTGGGTACACTACCTCAGAGACTTAACCTCGTACCATGGCCCACGGTGGGCTGGGGGATGCTCCAGTAACTGGTTTCAAGCTCAGGATCTCTATGCCATGCTCTGCACCAAAACTTTAACCAGGAGGTTCTCCCATGACTGGCCCCATCCCTGCAAACCCATGCCTTTCCAGCAATTGCTTGTGGGCATTCAAAGATGGATCTCCAGCAAGCTTTCCATCACCACTGTCCACAATTTTAGGATAAACCCAACTGAGACCTGCAGTCTATTTCTCTCTCGTGACAAACACATCAGACCTGAAGAGCATGAGGCCAGTAAAACTCCTCCAGCGTTTGCTCACAGGGCTGAGACAGCCATCAGTGGCCATGGGGCCAAGGGCAAAGCTGAATTAAATGGCTGTACACAGTCCTTTGTTATCAACAGTGATCGTAGTTCAGGTTATTCCCCATCCAGCTCCATACCAGCACGACTCTGGTGGGATTCATCCCTATGTGGCCTGGGGCCAAGGAGCAAAGGTGTGCTGCGACCTCCGGCCGCTGGAGATAAGAAGGTTACAGGAGGTTTTGCCTGCCCACGCAGTGCTCTCACACCTACACAAAGCCCAAGGACTCACAGAGGAAGTGGGTGAGCCAGGCTGGCTGGTTGTGATGGACGATGGCCACGCAGGCAGTGTTGAGAGCCACCAGGCTCAAGACGATCCAGTAGAAGACCTGGGATTTCACCATGTGGCGAACGGAGATGCGCAGGAGTCGCTCCTTGTGCCGTAAGTAGGAGGCACCGTCTACTCTGGCACCTTTGAGGCCAGAGTGACTCAAGGGGTTACCTACGGGAAAAGAGGAGGGAGAAGGAGTTGGGTGCTCCAGTCAAGGTGAGAGAAGGAGTTGGGTGCTCCAGCCTTCTCTGCAACGTGAGACAGGACAGACGGCTCACAGACACTGCTTTTACGGCACGTGACTTATCCGGACAGTTTTGACGTGGCACAGGGGATAGGAGGTGGTTTGCCCCCTTTGCTGCCAAACTAGCAGAGATGGCTGATCTGTGACAGTCTCCGCATGATGGGTGCAACCCTGGCAACTCAATAAGCTGGCAGAGGTTTTGGGAGAGCAAGATCCAAACTGCACTGACCCAAGGTTGGATGAAGAGGCCTTCTCTGCGCCAGCCTCCGCTCGCCCACAGAGGCGATATCGACACAATGCTCGTCACTCGAGTCACGGTTCATGGCGTCCGTCCGGTTCCTTTTGATGGTGGCTCGCCTGAGCACTGGGAAGGGAAGAGGAATGGGTGTTGGAGCCACAGTCGCCCATCTTTACCAGTAGCCAGCTCATTGGACCAGGACCTGGTGATCAGTTCTTAGCTAACTCAGGTCTGGTAACAGGATGGAGATACCCAGGTGACCCTAGTGCAGAGCTCTCTCTTGAGTGGGACCAGACACCTCCTGGCCTCCACGTTCTCTCAGGGGTTACACTGTCAAATCCATCTCCCCACACCCCTCTCTTGGGCTGCAGAACCCACTGGGGCATCCCCAGACCTCCCATCAGAGCTGGAGGGTTCCAGCCTCCAGCTACAGGCAGGCAGAAGGCAGGGCAGGCAGATTTTTAGGCAGGGCATGGCTTGTCTTACCTTCTAAGGCTGAGGTCCCAGCGTTTTTGTTCTCTTCAGCCAGCATGACTTCCTCTACGCAAAACACACAGTTCAGCATCAAGAGAGAAGACACCGTTGGCTGAACACATCAGCCCTCACTGCCTTGTACCTAAGCACTTTGTCCAGCCTGGAGGGGGTTTCTCTAGGTTGCAAACTCTTGTCAAGTATTGGTTAAGTGTCCCAAAGTAAATTCTGGAGGGTAGCAAGTGGCATCTACCACACATTGCATCAGAAAGAAAAATTACTTGTAATCAACCCTTCTTCCTCCGCTGTAATTAACCCCACTAAAGAAACTGAACATCACAGACAAGTCTGGGGCTCAACATCCCAACCCAGGACTAAAGTTGAGGTCTGGGGCTCAGGGCTCGTTTCAAGATACCTGTCCTTTTTCAAGTCTGAGTGCCAGATGAAAGTGTAAATCTTCCCTTCCCAGAACTGAACACACTGACCTGATCCCCACAAGGGCCAAGCAAGGACATGGGCTGTGGCAGTTTGGGGCCCACCACCCACGGGCTGTCGCATTTTGAGGACCAGCACCCACAGACTGTCGTGTCTGGCTGGGTGTCAAGCAGGAAGCCTGGAAACCTCCACCTCTTCTAGCCCTTGCCCAGGTCCAGGAGCCCCGAGGTGGGAACCCGTGAGTGCATCCCCTCCAGACTGCTTCAGGAGCAGGTTTAGCTGCAAAACCACTGTCACTGTTCACTGCTTTACTTTTCCCACTGCCCACCACTGTAGGGGACTCCAGCAACCGCCAAGAGAAAGGAAACCACCACAGAGCAAAGCTCATGGCCACGATGCTCACAGCCTCCCCTGGAGATGCAATATGTCTCATGTTCAAAATATGATGGTTTCCTGCCACAGAACATGAGCTTTCATCAGCTCTCAGCAATATCCTTGGTTGTAGCCTGACCAAACCATCACACCACCTGGGGCCGAGCTCACTCGTGCACCCAACGCCACCATGTGAGCACCTGTGCAACTCTGGGGTTGCACTGGATGATGCTCAGAAATCCCTTCCCATCCCCACCACCCTGCACGACCAGCAGTCTGCAGTGCCCGCCGTTCCCCTGGGAGACCCCCAGCCCACCAGCCTTTACCTGCTTTATCTATCCAGGCCCGGTAACCGTTGAGCTCCCGCTCGATCTGCTGCTGACGCCTCAGCTTCATGAAGGCTCGGCGGTTCTCCACTCGCTCACGCTCTTTGGCAAACTCCCTGGGGAAGGGCAGGGAGGGTTGCTGAGAGCATGGCTGGGGGGCTGCAGGGTGCATGGGGGCCTGGGGCACCATGGGGCTGGGAGAGGAGGCAAGGACCGAGGGCAAGCATGAGCCAAGGGCTGCTGGTGCATGTTGGGGAGATGCATGGCCATCCCCAGCCAAAGCATGGCCAGGGGATGGGTGAATGATCAGAAAGGAGGAGAGGTTTCTTTGCAGGAGGAAAGGCATGGATGCACGTCAGCAAATCCACTGCTCGGTCGCTCAGCCCTGCATGCCCCAGCTTAGAACCGCTGCCGTTTGGGGAGGATGGTCCCAGTGCCTCCCGACCCCAGAACCAGCTCAGCTTCTGTATGTCCCTTCAGGAAATAAAAACTAGGCACTGTGGAGAGGCAGTGAGAGGATGGAGGAGAGCAGGTCCTGTCCCCTGCCTTTACCTCCCCCTCTGAATCCTTTTTCACTCCAGCCTCTCCTTGAAGTATTTTCCCAGGACTTGAGACATCCCTGTTGTCCTTCTCTGGACTTCAGTGTCTCATGTGAACTGTCCAGGTGTGATGACCAGTCCAGAGAAGGACAACAGCTCGGTGCAGCTCTGCAGTGGGCAGGCAGCACGACACGGGCTCTCTGCGGGCAAGGGCACGTCAAACGCTGAGCAACGCTGGCCAGAGTTAACGCCGTGCCCACTGCTCATCCAGCCTCTAACACGCATGGCGCACAGATGTATCAGCATCCACGTGCTCACATACACTCCTAAGCACACACATAAACACACTCCTCGGTACATAAGACGTATGATTTCACCTATAGCCCAGCCTAGAGCTGTGCAAAGATATCTATGTGCAGCTAAGGTTATATACGCTTTCTCACGCACAGTTAAAACACAAGACCATGCATGGTCTGCTTTCTGGTTTACACACACCTGTGGCCACACGCAGAAGACCCCCATGCAGGTTTTTCACCCATGCTGTATGAAAAAGCACTCAAATCCCTAAGCACGTATGCAAAGGCCATCACACACAACCAGAGAAATGGAACTATTTGGCAGGAAACGCAGGAGTGGCAACGTAGGCAACCTCCCACCCATGCCACGGGTGATAGGTTAGACAACACAGATGGACCTGCTTCTAGGAGGTCCCATGCCCCATGCTTGCACACACCATGTACCTGGGGCATCTCGACCTGCATGGAATACCTCTAATGATGATCATAATTGCACACAGGGAGCATCTCTCACACCAGACATCCCCGCAGCACACCCTTCCCTCCTTGCAACAACATCGGGGGATGCAATCTGCTGGCTGCAGCTCCCCATCCATCCCTGCACCCGCAGAGCCCTGGCTTCACGGAGCAACCCAGCCCCTGCCCTCAGCCCCCTCCCAGTCCCAAAGTGCTCCAAGGGAAGCATGATTGCGAAGAACAAATGGCATCGTTCTCTCTGCAAGACGAACGTCTCTCTCCCTGGAGACTAGAGCAGCAATCTCCAGCCTCAAAAAAAAAAAAAAAAAATATTCAAAAGAACTGAAAGAATTGGTCTGTCTGCTGCAGAGAGAGTTCAAGTGCATTACCCCAACTGAGCTATTACACCCTTAATGCTGTGTGGGCTTTCGCATGTGTGTGTGTGCATGTTTGTGTGAAAAGCCCTGAATGTTCCCTGCATCTCTTGTTTGAGATCCTCAGACAATTCAAGCATTTTTAATTCCACCCCAGGAAGGTGAAGTTTCCTGCCGCTCTGGCATTAAGCATCAAATGACTCTCCCCCTCCAGCGCTGGCTTTCAGACTGAAATGAGACTTTCTTCCTAGGGCAGGGAAGGGGGAGAGAACAAAAGGCAGGGAAGAGAAAAGCAGCTTAAGTGGAGGGAGGAGATGGGGAAGCAGGAAGGACCTCCCACAGTCAACAGCGAAATGCACTCTCGGTTTTGGGCATGCTATGCCAAAAACCCTCCTTGCCCTAGCTGGAGGAAAGGCAGGACCATTTTGGCTGTGCCATCATCCCTCACTGGCCTTTGCTAGCAAATTTGGGATGTCAAGAAACACAAAGATGCCGTTTGCAGCCAGAGTTAGTGGGGAAGTTGCCTCTCTCCCTCTGGTTTGGTCCACTCCCACGCGCTGAACCTCTGCCCCATGGGCCATAACCCCATGCCAGCCAACTCCTTGGCAGAACTTTTGCCAGCCAGACCCTACAGATATATTCTGCGACCAGGAGCACCTGGAAAGCTTCCCCCAATTTACACCAGCTGGGAATCTGGCCTCTCTCTGCCACCTCCTGCTTGCCCATCCCTCTGTCTTCCAGCTCCTCCTCTGCTGAGGCTACTATTTCTTTTTGCTGCATGGCAAGAGGAGCCATCATCATGTGTCCACAATGAAACCCAGCCAGAAGGACCAGGTGAGCCTCGAATCACCTTTTCCCGGAGGAGGGAATGGGAGCATCTTTTCCAGCACCACTCTCATCAAGCAACATTTCCCCCTACTCAACCATTAAGGCTCACAGAGCCTTAATTTGCAAGAAGTTAGTGCCACACGCATCCAGGGACAAGGTCCGTGCAGCTGCAGCAGCATCTCCAAGGGAAACATTTCCCACACGCTTGATCCCTAATGGAGCTTAATTGCTTCTGTCCATTAGGAGGAGGAAAGGGTGGCAGAGAGGGGAGGCGGGGGGAAAGAAAAGTTAAGCTCAACTTAATGAATTATTACATTTCAGAGAGACACGTTACCGAGCAGGGCAGCAGCGGGGGCTGGTGACATCTGAGAGTGGGTAGGCGATGCTGACAGATCAAGGATTGCTCAGAGCCAATTTGCAGCAGCGGGTAGAGATAATACTGTATGTGAGTGAGAACAGGGCCAGCGACGGTGACTGACAGCCACTTGGGAAGGCTCCAAGTCGCAGGCAGGGCAGCTTTGCATCGCCGAGAGAGCCGGGTGCCTGCCTCCCATCGAAGGGCTCTGCTCCCCGATGTATTTGGGCTACATTGCCACAGATGGCCCAATTTTGCCTTACAAAGAGCCCAGGGCTCTGCTGCCCCATGGGGTCCCTGAAAGGGGGCTCAGAGGACCCAGGCAGATAGCACGGTCCCCACCAGCAACACCTCTGCTTGTCCACCTGGCTCCAAATCTTGATGCCTCCAGCATGAAAACATCCACCCATGACAGCCGGGCTCCACTCGTGCCGACTCTGTGTCATCGCAGCCCTTCCCTGTTTGGCCTCGTAAAGCCGATGGCACGCAGGGAGCGATGGAGGCGAGCGCTGAAGGTTGCAGTGGGATCTGGGGAGCAGCGTGCCATCTGTCGTCCTGCACACAAGGGCAGCATCCATCCGCACGCCGGGGCGATTGGAACACAGATGGTTCACTCCTCCTCTGCCTGCAAATTCTCCTCTACAACCTTGGCATTCCCCTCACACGGCCTGAGAGCATCTCTGCTCCTGGCAGGAGACCTTGGGGGACACCATTGCGCTTGGTCACCTTCCTCCCCAGGCCACTGAACACTCGCTCACACCAGGGCAAAGATGGTTTTACTACACCGTTGTGCTCTGCTCAAAGGACTGAAGAGCCCAGGTCTGGTTTTAATGGGAAAACCACCCATGGGGAAGTACCCAGCTTGAAAATGGACCCCCTTTTTGAAAAGAAAAAAAAAAAAAAAAAAAACCAAAAACCAAAACAAGAAAACAGAAAAAAAAAAACAGAACAAAACAAAACCCCAGCCACAAGAAAACCAACAACCAAAAATCAATTAAGAAAAAAAAAAGAAAAATCACAGATACTGCAACCCACTTTTCTCCTTTTTGGAGCTTCTTTGAGTCCAGAGCTGGTGACACAAATATTGTGGCTTCCATGCTTTGAAACAACAACCCAACCATCTTCAAGCCCAACAATTCATCACCTTTTGCCACCATTAAAGACGCCTCCAACAAACCGGTTAACAAACAGGTCTTGAAATGATACGAGGCAGCAGAAAAGATGGGCTGGGAAGAGGAGAAATACTGGATTACATGCTGAGGATGAGGTAGCAGTACTATGCTGCTGTGAAAAAAAACATATATAATGGGATGTGTAACAAGAACATCATCTGTAAGACATCAGGCCATACTGCTGCTCTCCTCAGCACTCGTGAGGTCTCAGCTCATGGCTCCCCTTGAGGTTTGAGCACCACAATTTGAGGAAAAACCGCCTTTGACTCCAGGAGGGTGTCAGAGAAGGTTATGGGACAGAACTGACAACAGATGGTTTGGAAAACGGGGGTGAGACAGTTGCAAACCAGGGGGATCAGATGGTATTTACCCAAGAGGTGTAAAGGAACTAAAGTAAGACTGTTGAACTAACTGTGCAGTCTGTAACCTGGGGCTCCAACTTAAACAGACGGTGGCAAGCAGGCACAGCAGAACCGGCATTGCAGACCGGGATTATTGCACTGAACCGACAGCAAAGGCTAGGGCAGGGTGTCCAAAAGGTAGAAAAACCTCTGCAGAGGGAAGATGTGCTCCATAGGTCTGCTTTGAAGGAGGCTATAAGTTTTTAGATAAGGGTAATTTCTTGACTTAAGTTCACTTGAATTGCCAGAAGAAGTCAGAGAAGACTTAGGGTCAGGTTGGACGGGGCTCTGAGCAACCTCATCTAGTTGAGGATGTCCCTGCTCATTGCACAGGGGTTGGACTAGATGGCCTGTAAAGGTCCCTTCCAACCCAAGCCATTCTATGATTCTAAGATTCCTTAACAAAGCTGAACTGTCTCAAGAAAGTCTTCCCACAAAGCACTAACTGGTGAAAAGAAAGAATGAAAAAAAGGAAAACAGAAACGTCCTATTTCTTGTTTTCCCTTTTAGCGGTGGTCAACACCTTTTGATCAACCCTGTGGACTTCAGCGAGAGTTACGTGTTCACCGCGTTGTGACAAAGCTGCGGCAAGAAGCAGAGCGTACAGCTGACGATCCTAAAGAGAGCACATTTCTAGAGTGCTGGCAGACACACGAGTTGGGGAATGAAAAGCTGACAAGCTGTTGGTGACATCAGACAGTAAAATGGGAAGGAGCTGGGAGATGCCAGCCCTGAGATCACCCATTACATCACTGTCCCATTTAAGAAGGGGCAGATGATGATGATTATGGTTACCTTCTACCTTGGAGAAAGCTTGTGATTAGACGTGTCTTACAGGTACTTGCTGATGTCTGTCACCAATCCCAGGTCCTAAACGGGCTTGTATCAGGCAGAATTGATACCAAGCAGCATGAACAATTCAGAAAGACCTCGTCACGCTACTTTGCATTGACACTCCATGCTACGAGGTGAAGTGAACAAAAACAGAGGCAGAAAAGAAAGGCAAAGACAACATGAAGATAGAGGGAGAAGGCAGCCCAAATGGGAAACTGTCTCCACGAGCAGGGAGAGGACAGAGGGGCTCTGGATGAGGAACCATCAGAAGCAAAGTCAAGACTCCCAGCTCTAAAGAGAGCTCCTTTTATAAGCTGGTCCTTCAAAGAGATCGGGCCATCACGGCTCCACGTAGGGCCCAAAGCAGCAGGGACAGGGTCACCATTGGGCAGCTGCGTTATGGGATCTCTTGGGTCCAGGCTTTAGGCAGCTTTGAAGACAAAGTTCAAGAATTCAAACAATTGGTATTTGATGGAGAGCCAGAGCAGCAGCAGAGACACTGAAATGACTCAAAGCAGTGAGAAACACAAGAGAACTCAGACTTTGCGTCTGCTGGTGGGCAACACAGCCTACTGAATAGCAAAGACTTTAAATACCTCCCCTCTTCTCTCCAGTAATGCCTCTTTCTTGTCTACAGTTACCTTCAGTCAACAGGTTCTCATTCATCCAAGAGCAGGTTCACCCATCGCTTGGGAACACGGTCAGGCATTGGCTCTACCTTACTGCAAAGCCTGTCCCTCACCAACGGATCCCAGCAGAGATGCAGGTCTCCAGTCTAGCCTCCGCATTTCAGGGTGGGATCTGCCCGAATGAAGTACTCCATGGTCAAGGTGAGAAAAGCACACATGGATTTTTGCTTTGTGTTCAGCTAAACCTTACTGTGACTTTAAAAAAAAAAAAAAAAGACAGGTTTTCCACGACACTTGGGCTGGGCTCAGAGCAGCCAACAGTTTGGACAGCTTATGGTTTTGAAGTAGAGAAAAATACATGACAAAGAGGACAAATAGCACTGGGAGAAGAGAGCCACTGACATTCCAGTTGTAGAGTCTCAGTATTTTTCTAAGGGTAACAACACTGAGGTTTGCATCTCTGTCCCCGTTGCTCAGACAAGTCTGTTGTTGCACCGAAGGCAGCAATAGCATGGTCAACCCACGCTGCGAGAAAGCTACAGAAAGGTGACGGAAAGTCTGGTAGCTCCAGCAGCAAGAAGAAGCAGAGATGGAAGCTCTGGATTTTATTTTGCTCTTATCAGGCAGGGCTGCTACGAGCAGCGCAGCTTCGCTGCTTCAAGAGCCCCGGGCTTTGTTCGCAATCACTCCCACTGGCTCATGCAGCGCTGGGGAAACGTCACTCCTCCCCTTCCCTCCTATGCTCCAGTTTTTATCCTCTGTAAACGGAGAACAGCTTTATATTCCCCTTTTGCAACTGATAGCTCTCTGCAGATGAAAGGTGCATGGCCAGTACTGCAGGTGAGTTACAGCAGGGGAAAAAAAAAAAAAAAAATCACCAATTTTCACCGTTTCATCACGTTAACTTCCCAGGAACTTCCAAGCACTCTAATTGATGCCTTCAACACACAAATACAATGAATTCAGAACCAACCATCAAGTGTGAAACCCACAATGCAACTGCTAGGTATGTCACTCCATCACTGCAAAACAAACAAACAGCCACCTACGATGTACAAAGAGCTGGTAACGCTACGTGATTCATTTGGGGCATCCTGTCTACTTCACCCAACAGGAGTGCCCAGCACCCCCTTGCAAGGATGGAGTTGGTCATGGAGGAACTGGGCATCTCCAAAGCCATCCGTCGAGTCAAAGAGCTGTAGCCACGGCCACACGATTGCCGTCGGTAACCAGGATGATGGAAATTACAACGATCTGGAACAAATAACTCCAAAAGCAATCTGTAAGCAAGCACTATCAGCCGAGTGCTTTGTCAAGAGGATCAAAAATGAGCCTTTTCACCCACAGTTCTCAGACAACGGGCAGTCCACAGAGCAAGTTTGCAAGGAGGCATGAATAAGAGCAAATTTGAAGCAGTCGAGACACGCTGGCAAATAATTTGCAAAGAGAAATCAAAGGGGAAAGTCACCAAGTCGTCTCTTTGTTGTGGATTTTTTTTTTTATTATTTCTGGCTGGCTGGCTGTAAGAGGAGTCATTATTCCCTGTAACACCGGGGGATACTGCCCACCAGACACACGCGTCTCTTGTCAGGCAGCTTGTTTGCAAAGGGCTTGGAGGCTCTCCGCAGAAAGGTGGTACAGCAGAGCAAGGCAGAGGCACTCATTGAATATGGATGCCCACCTGGCTGTTGAATATAGATGAAAATCTCAAAGGCTCCTTTGCTTCACTCATGTTCAAATAACCACGTCGACGACACAAGAGCATCCCCAGAAGAAAGTGACAAGCATGGCCATTTCTCACCAAGCGTGGCCCGACCAACGTCCATCCCGTGATGGTGCTGGGGTACCTGGCAGGAGGCATCACAGCCCCCCCCTCCTCATTACACTCACACCTCCATTCAAAAGCGATTCCAACTAGTGAATCCCCAAACACACAACGGGCACAGACATTTTACTTCTCATCCGAGACACTCCCTGAGATGCTACAACTATTAAAGAAAAAAACCCTCAATGCTTCCAAGCTTTCATGCTTCCGATGCAATATTTCTCAGGTATGTTTGTTGGCATCTTGCTACCAACTCAGGATCCCCCCACAAGCCTTCCAGCATTGTGGCAACATGTCTCCCCACTTTCCCCTCCACAAACCACCTACCTCCGAGACATTAATCCTCCTCCCAGCTTTTTTGCCTTCAAACCGCCTGATCCAGCTCAAACACGCGGGGCCCAGGTTTTGCACAGAGCCGGAAAAAAAAAAAAAACCTGCCTCCATTGAAAATGTACACTTGTTCCTTCAACGCCCTTATTATTAATTGCTATAAAACTTAATTTTATTCATCATTTGTTATGCCTCAAGATTGGGTGGGAAAAAAATTCAAATTAAGTGAAGTGAAAAGATTTCAGAGATGGTACAGAAGGCTCCTGAAGGAGCTGAAGAAAACTCTCCGGAGACTGAGAACACAGCACTAACCCAACCTGAAAGAAAGAAGATCTAAAGACAAAGAGATCTTGCCAAATTGATCCTTTAATTATAACATTAGTTGCTTCTTTCAAAGGCTTAGTGCAAGAGCTGGGGGTGGGGGGCAGAAAAGACTTAAAGGGAGAAAAGACTTAACATCACCAGGATGAGTAGAAGCAATTAGGAGGATTTAAATTATTCTCTTGTTTGGTACAAGGCAGATGGATTTCATTTTTCTTGCCATAGTGTTCAACTTCTTGCTCTGCCATCAGCTTCCAGAGGTCTTCTCCTTGGCAGACTCGAGAACCCAGCCTTCCCAGGTCAGGTAGCATCCCCTTCCACTCTGCACCCACTCAGCTGTTCCTGCGGACCACAAATACCAGCGATGACAGCAGCTCTGCCACCCTGGAAAGGGGCTAGCGGTACGAGACTGCGTAGGGGCACGGAGTCTACCGGCCCTCAACAGGAGCACAGATGCTACAATCAATGGAGGAGGGCAACTGCAAACCAGATTTTCTCCACAGGGGCTGGGGAAAGGGAGATGGAAAAGAGTCAAAACACAGCCTGTCTGGTATCAGAAACTCCGCATGAGTCCTCAAGGTTATACCTCCAAGCATAGCTTATATTTTATCTTCACTCTTTCATCTTCTGGCTCCCAGCAACAAGCTAGACATAAGCCATCTTCTTGCCAGGCGAGGCAAAGCAGGCAGGACCTCTGCAGGGGCTCGAACAGGACCAGTGGTGAGCTGTGGTCCTTACTGGGATGGCATTACTGCCGCTGCAGCATCGCACATCCCGCAGGCAGCAGAGACGGGGCAGCGTGGTTCTCACCAGGTCTCTGCTGCTCTGGAGATGCAGCCTGAACACACAGATCCAAATTGTTTTACATAAGAAACAGCTGAGCAAAACCAAAAAACCCAACGATTTCGGAAAGAAGGGAGAGCAGACCTTTGCAAACCCCTGGCATGGAGCACACGCAATTTCTGCATCCCCCTGACTCGGAGCCGATCGAGCGCAGGGCACTGCCCGCAAGGGGCCATCAGCTGCAGGGCAGGAGGGGGTCCCATCCCCATCCATCCCTCCTACTGCTCCTGCAGCACGCGATTCTCTCTCTGCACTACAGCGGTTCTCTCCGGGAAGAGGTGCAGAGCTGGAGGTGCACCCTGCCCCACCGCAGCAGGGTACTGGATGACACCAACCTCAGGCCACAGGACAGAAGCAGGCAACACTTGATTGGAGTCCCAGCGTCTTCCCGAGCTCCCAAATCCACCGGCTGCCACGCAGCAGAGAACAGGGCATTTCAGCTGGTGCTCCATCCTCACTCGCTCCCACTGACTCTCTTCTGCCAGGATTATTTTGGTAGCTTATGCAGCTTTAAAAGCTGAGCAGTCACATCTCCTTGGGCTTCGTACCTGCTCGCAAAGAGGAACAGGGCCAATTTTTTTTTCTTTCTTTCCTGTTTTCAGTTAGAATTAATTGATCCATAATTGCACCCATAGAGGGGGAAAGTTAATAGACACAGTCATAAATGCCAAAGCCCCAGAAGAACTAGCTCTCCAAGGCCCTGCCTGGAGCGACTCCATCTCCTCTTAATAGCGTTGCGTGCAATTCCAGCGCATGTGTGCATGTTAGTATTCAAAGAGAAAAATTGAGGAGCCTCGGTATGATGGAAATAATTTCTTTTCCTCTCCCACATACTTTGTGCTTAGGAGCAGATGGATCCAGGCTGTTTACATCACGGAGGTCATGCCTCAGCTTAACAGTTGGGGAACTGACTGTTGGGAGAGATGCGCATCGCAACTAGAAGATTGCTAAATCTGGGCTCCGGCAAACTTCTGACGGTGGCAAGTTAAACATACAAATGTCCTCCTGCAGCCTCTTCGCATTCGGGACCTGCCTCGGGTGTTTGATTGTTTCCCCAAAGAAAACCGCTGCTGAGATGAAGCGAGGGCAGAGAGGCAGCTCTGCAGCAGCTCGTGAGCGTGAACTTCGAGAAGAAAGCTGGAAATCCCCCGTGGACCTTGTTGTTCGCCCGTGCAGATGGTGCAGTTTGCAAGCAATGCGGGTCCAGGTTTCTGCAAGCGGGCTACCAGGGTTCATCGCTCACCCCTGCGCCCCAAGTTAACAGAGTGACCGTCATTTCAGCTAGCTGGGCACGGCTGCCTGTCTTCCCCAAAGCAGTGCTGTAACACCGGGGAAAGGTTTCCTTCGCGTGGAGGTGTTTCCATGGAGCTCACCCCCAAAGTGACCTTCTCCTCCCGGTTTAGCCCAGCCGTGTGGCATACCGGGGGATCCAGCCAGACTCTGCCTGCTCATCCAGCTCCGAGGCTGGGGAATGGAAAGGTCACCCTTCCCCTCCCGCAGCAGAGCCAAGTGCTCTCTTCCAGCACAAAAGGATGGCAAGAAGTGTCAAAACCAATAAAAACTAAGCAGGCAAAGCGAGGAACTATTGCTTTCAAGGACGTACATTGTTTGCGTGCAGAAGTACCTTCTCCTGCCTCGCCTCTCACCCCTCCATGGCTCCAGCAGCAGTTTTGGCAAGAGGATGCTTCACCACCGCCAAGCTACTGCATCCACCAAGCCGCAGAGGATGGCCGTGGCCAGGCAGGAGGGCACGGATGGTGGCCTTGCCATCGGGCAGCAGAGCCCAGCTCACCGCCTCCGCTCACCTCACTCAGCCCTCCAGGGAGCTGAGCAGTCGCGTTTTTCCCTAGATATCTGGCACACCATGAGAGCATCTCCATTGCCAATTAGGCCACCCACCCACTTGCATCCTTCCCCAATACAAACCCTATTAGTGATAAACAAACAGTCCAAATGCCAGCCGGCGCCTGGGAAGAGCCCTAGACAACTGCATCCAATTCGATGGGCAAGGGAACAGCTGCCTCGCGCAGTCCCGGTACAGGCAAGCACCGAGCATGGACCAGGGCACGGACCGGGCATCCCACCAGCCACCCTGT
>NW_009628540.1:57164-57903 GCF_000690535.1 Cariama cristata
CAGGCCAGAGCAGTGCTTCCTTGCTGCATCCTCAGGCTGCGCTCAGCATCACACCAGCACCAAAAGCCTCAGCGTCCACACAACACGCTACGTTGGCACGATTCAACACTGCAATAAGGGTTTTTGTTCCAGCTGCCTAGCCCCAAGCTTCCTAACTTTCCTTCTCTGGGATTTTGTAGGAATATTCCTGCTTGATACTGACACCCAGTTGGACTTTGCTCAAATCTCCAAGCTGGATATGGCGTAAGAAGTGCAAAAGCCACCGAACGCTGCTTGGATGACTTCATCCTTCATAAGAGCTCCCTCCCTGCAAGGCAGCATGAAGCCCTTCCTGCAGCCTGTCTCCAGAGCCACTGGCCCCAGTCAGACCCCAGACTGAGGGAAACTCAACCCAACTGTCCCTGAAGCCCAGCCTGCCCCACCAGAGGCATACCTGAAACCAACACCATCCCACCTCCAGGGACACCTGGGACAGTGACAGAGATGACCAAGGTCAGTCTTCACATTGATCCCTGCATCTAAGGGCTTTCCAGCTGGCCAAATCAGTGCTATGGTGGCTGCTTTTTTTTTTTTTTTGCCATGATGGGAAATTAGGAAGAAAATGAGCTGCTGCTGGGTACAGGGTCCCTGCTGCCACCTGCAACGAGGGCAGAGGAGCCCACATCCCCCTCCCAGTGCAGGAGAGGGCACGCTCTCTCCGTGCACCAACCCCTGCCAGCGGGTCAGGGTGTGCTGATGC
>NW_009628540.1:57934-65538 GCF_000690535.1 Cariama cristata
CACAGTTCATTGTCATGGAGACAAGCAGCCTTTTTCTCTCCAAACCCACCTTAATGGTTTGAATTAAAACCTCCTTTCTCCTGGGAAGAACAGAACAGGGACAATTGTGTTGTCCCTACGTGCCCGGCTTCTCCACATGCGCCCTGGGCACCCCTATCCTCACCAGTGTGCAGCCCCCACCAGCACCGGGCACATCCTCCTGGCCCCGCATCGCTCCCACGCGTACCCCAAACCCATCCCAACCCATGCCCACCACAGTCCATCAGCTAGCAAATGCGTACCCCACTGTCGATACACCCCAGTCTCAAACACATTTCCATAAGGTCTCTCCCTTCCAGCAGGTCGCAAGCAGACAGAAGATCGACGCTGCCCATTTCTCACAGGTGATCAAAACCACCACCTCTTCAGCAAGGCAAAACAACAAGAAAGCATCTTCAAGGCTGTCCCTTTCCCAGCTCCCCAGGGAGCGAAGCAGCTAAGCAGAGCCTGGGAGCAATCCCTTGCTGTGGGGCAGGCAGGTGTGGAGGGGATGGGGGGAACCAGCTGCTGGGGTCCTGGGGGGCACAGCAGTACCAGGGACCAATCTCGAGCCTCAGAGACATGTGATGGGCATGGCCTGGAGGGGAAGGACGGCGTCTCGCTTACCCTGACAGCACTCCCAGGACAAGGTTGAGGACAAAGAAGGATCCGATGATGATGAGGGGGATGAAGTACAGCCAGTTCCAGGTGGCTCCTAAGGCATCATTGGTCTGGAGGGGAAAGAAAAAACACGTGCGATGTTATCTTCGACACCAGTACCCAGGGCAGAGGGAAGGTACATTAGCTTCAGCAGGGTGGTGATTCTTCCTCCAGGCTGACCACACCAGGCTCCTCAGGGTGATGTGGCCGAGCCTTGATGGCATCAGGTACTGCCTGTGCAGGCATGTCTGCAAGGGACCTCCCAGCCCTCAGTGCCCTGATGCCCCTGGCATTCTGGCCCAACCACGGTCTCTAGCCTTCATCAGGCAGGACCGCTTTCTGCCTCCTCCTACCATCCCTGCAGGGATGCAGGGGCCGTAAGACAATGGTATCGTCAGAGGCGCAAGGCCCTGCAACCCGAAATCGGGGTGCTGAGGGCACGGGGGCCACCCTGAGCGTGCTGACCCCAGCAGCTTGATTCAGTGCTGCCCTGCACATCCCATCAAAGAGCAAAGCAGCTCCGCTGCCGAGCACAGCACAGGTTAAGAGGGAAAGATTTCTAAAGTGCCTTAGGGCCAGGGAAGGTAGCGGCTAGAAAAGGGGCAGCCCATGCTTGTCCTTCCACGCACAGCGGGAAAAGGGCTGGTGCGGACAAGCTCCACATCTTCAAACAAGCATTTTGCTGATAGCATCACCGCTAATACCTTGCAGATACCCTCCTGCCCCAGGTACATTACCCCAGCCCCAAGAAGCCGAGAGCAGAGGGGAGGTCTAGCCACAGGGCAAAGCCCAACAGCTAAAAAGGCTGCTGGCAAGCCCTGCTCAGTACCTCCAGACATTTGTTCACTGAGGTTTTTAGCAAAGCAGTGCCCCTCTGTACTTCGTAGCCACTTCCCAGGCCCCATTTGTCCTCCAGTGTCAGGCACGGCACACATGACGCTGGGCTGGAGGGTGATGCGGCAGAACGTGACTGTCTGGGGGAGGTGGTATCAATCTTGTTGCAATGAAAGACTCTTTCTCTTTTCTCTCTCTTCCTTCCCTCTCCCCGTGCTAATTAAGCCCTCATCTTCGTCTGAGTCATTGGCACCACGTCTCCCAGTCGGCCAGCACAGGAGCCGAGACGAGGTTCTGCAAGGGGAGAAGCGCATCTCCAAGGGGGAGAGAAAGCCACCGCGCTGGAGTCTTCCTCTGGTGACCGAGGTGCCAGTGGGAACCCAAGCCGGGCGTCCCTACCACCCTGACACTGAGGCCAGGGCGGGAACAGTGACACCAGCACATCCCGCTGCAGGCACCGACCACAGCACCGGGAGGGGGATGCCGTGGGCAGAGCCCCCGGTGCTGAGGAAAGCCTGGCACACAGCAGCAATAAGGGCTTTGAGGCTGGAGAAAGCATCTGGAAAGACTCAGAGTCCTCCTCCTTCGGCACCGGGAAAACCACACACATCTTCTCAACAGCCTGCACCTTTCAACAGTCCCAGTCCACCACCAGCCCCTCTCCTCAGGGCCATGGGTGAAGTAAGAGCAGGAAGGCAGGAATGATTCATGGGAATCCTGTATAGCCAACACTCATCATCACCCTCTAGAGACACCCAGGCCACCATGCTCTGCTCTAACAGCACGATTTGCCATGGCATTAGTCTTCAAGGCATCGTGCACCCCTCAGCCCAAGCTTGGCTGGGCTGCAGCTTCCTGCCAAGATGTCACTGGGTACCTGCCACCCGTGCCAGGATTGCTCGCCTTTGAAATTGGCTCCTGCCCAAAAGCTGTGGGCTTTCCCCAAGGTCCTTGGCACAGAGGATGCAAAACAGATGAGTTCCTTTCCTACGGGTGAAGGAGACATCTTCCCCCAGTGCTGGGCTATCGCCATCCCTCCTCCTTTGGCCTTCTCCCCTCCAGCGATGCTTAGCAGGAGATGGAGCAAGAGATGGGGATGAGATGATGGAACAGAGGGCAATTTCCCCAGGGTTATCAGCCAGCGATATCAGCAGCAGCGCCCAGACCACCTCTTCCCACAGTGTTTTGTGGACACGGCCAAAGCTGTTGGTGTTGGGGACCTGCAGCCAAGAAACCTGAGGCAGGGGCTTGACAGCACCCTGATGGGACGGGCTGTCTGTGATCCCAACCTCTACATGCATTTGGGCACCCAGCTCCCGTGGAGGTGGAGATAAAGGGGATTAGATAGATTTTAGGGGGTTTGGGGTGTTACCTGTCCAGCATCGCTAGCATCCAGCAGCTCCAGAAGAGGCATTGCTGAAGCAGGGGAGAGGATGGGGAGGTGTGGCCATGGACCCTATGCACCCAAGGACACACCGCTGGCCAGAGCGAGCTCAGGGATGGTCCCAGCCACCCAGGATGATGCCAGCAGCCCCAGGAACGGTCCTGATCTGAGCAGCCACATGGACCCCTTGCCCAGTGCCAGCTTTGCTGCAACCTCCAACCCCAAGATAAAATTTCCCAGGGCACGTCCCAACATTCCCTACAAAACCAGGAGCTGGTGATGCCCAGCCGGGCTACGGTGCCCCCAGCCTGTCCATCTGGCACCTGCTCGGCTGCTCCAACTACCGAAATTTGCCCTTTTATTCCCGAAGGAGCTGGAAGAGTTGCTCCGGTACTTTTGCAGCACCCAGGCTGTAGAGTTCCCAGCTGGGGGGAACAAGGGGGCTTGTTTGGGAAAAACGAGGGGCTTGGCATTTCACAGGCTCTGCATCTTCCACTGCTTCTCTAGCCCACGGCAGAGAGCATGGCCACAAAGCATCCAGTGCAGCAGGACATCAGCAAGCAGAACAGCGTGTGCACATACGCACACCCAGAAGTGGATGTATTCCCATCTCTCCACTCCCAAAGCTGGAGCACGTCTGCCCAGGGAACCAAAGAAACCGCCATGCCTGGACACGTGTCCTGTCAACCCCAATGCTCTGACACACACCACGCTCCCCAGTCGGAGGCCAGCGGGTTTGCCTGGAGGGAGGATGTGGACTGCCAGCGTCTCGTAGAGTTGCTGAGTCCAGACTCCATCACATCACACAATCTCCCCCAGATTTTGTCAACTCTACCTTAAAAACTCACTATTCCCACTGGAAGGCTCCTCAAGCAATTATCTAATGGCTGCTTTAATTTTCAGCCTGAATTTATTCGTGGTCATTTTATATACCACTCTGTTCTTTTGCCAGCATTGGCCTTTGGCTGACACAGCTCTTCTCCTTCCCGTTTCCCATCCTGATGTATTTATAGATAGCAACCATGACCATCCTCAGCCTCCACTTTGATAGTCAAAGCAAGGTTCCTCCAGTTCTCTCTTGCATGACTGGCTCTCCCTCCCTATTTTATCTATCCCCCCTTCCTGGCTCCAGTCCAGGCTCAGTTCATCTTCCCTGGACACAGGAGACTTGAGTGAATAATTCTGATGGGTCCCTCTCCATCCCTGCATGATGCTACCAAGACTTTGCCATCCTGCCTGCAAACCTCCCTCCTCCCGCACGGCACCGCTGGCCTGCGGTTACTCGCTCATCCCCTCCTTTTCCACACCTGGGCTCCTAGGAGATCTCTTTGCTGTTCCTCAACAAGCATGTGGCTTTCAATTTCTCACTGCATCCCACATCTCTTCCTCCAGCCCTCAATCTCCTCCACCCCAGGGTGGCAGCCTCCGTCCCCCCAGCTCCGGGAAGCCAGCCGACGCTGGAAGCAGGAAAGCCTGTGACTCATCTCCAAGGAGCCCCATCGGTCACCACCAGCCACTATGTCTCCTCAACACCACCCAGTGCCATCCCAACACTGCTTCCTTCCCTGCCAGCCTCGCAGAGCTCCTCTTCTCCTTCCCCTCTTCTCCGCTTCATTAACACTTTCCCATAGCAAAAGCTTTACTATAAAGAGCAGCTCTACACGTTTCCAGGTCCGCGATGCCAGGTTAGCCCGGAGTGACCTACCTTTGGCAAACCCATGATTCATTTTCCTCTTTTGCCTTCCAAATCTGTTCCAAAACGGCATGCGATTGAGGTCAGGCTTACAGTCCTATTCCTGCCTGCCTTCCCCTCCTCCCCCCGCTTTTAAATATAGGCATCGCATTCGCTATTCTCCAGTCAGATGGTGCCTCCCCCAACTCGATGGAACTGTTAAAAATACTTGTTACCAGACCTGCCATTTCATGTGCCAGCTCCCTCCGAGCACATTGGGGGGAAGCCATCCTGAGCGATGGGTCCGATGGTCTCAGCGCTTGGCTTCCACATCGGCTGCGCTTCTGTCTGTGTCTTCATTCCCACTATCCAGTCTTTTGTTGCGTCTGTCTTCGTGTTGACCAAAAGCCGGGGTGAAATACCCATCTGCGGCCAAATCTCCCTGGCCGTCGCTTCACAGTGCCTTGCTTCCATCTGCAGAGGAGGGGAACCGCTCACCGCCCCTTTGAGCATCCTTCGTGAGGTCTGTGTCAACATGACAGTCGCTGGTGGCTCCCATTGCACTTCCCAACTTCTTTGGCACCAAGATGTAGTTGTCTGGACTGAGCAGCCCCTTTCCCCATCCCTTTGGGGCATCTTTTGTTCTTAATATC
The DNA here is from genome assembly GCF_000690535.1 of Cariama cristata. Lineage (NCBI taxonomy): Eukaryota > Metazoa > Chordata > Aves > Cariamiformes > Cariamidae > Cariama > Cariama cristata. Next base: position 63,156 of record NW_009628540.1, read on the forward strand.
CCTCCGTAGGCAGTGGTTCATCACCTTGGTCCACTGTGCCTTCCCATAGTTGTTTTTTTTCCTCCCCCTTTGCTGAAGGTACCAGGAACTCGTCATGTGCAGAAGTCAGGGTAGACACAGGGAGTTTAATCCCCAAATAACACGAATGCTGTAACTCCTTTAACAAAGAAATTCCTGGCTCCTGCCCCTGGTTCCCTGTGCAGCAGACCGGGTCCCATCACTCACCCAAGCCCTTTGGGAAATGGAGGAGCTGCCCAATACCTGACTTTGCTGCTTCTTCCCTTCCCTTTAAGACAACCACCTTTACATTACGCACCCCACCAGCCTAAACCACCACCACCCAAACTCTCCCATGGCCACCAGACCAAGAAACACATTTGCTATGGCCTCCAGGCACACCTGAGATACCAACACAACCAACGTGAGCTTGACGGTGAAGACTAAAGAGCCGTAGCTTCCCCAATGGATTACGCACCCAAGGGTGTTTCTCACGTCAAATCATCGGTGGAGACTCCCAACCGGAGCTGAACCACCACGTTCAAATCTTGGACATGACCCATACTCCTGCCAGCAAAGCCTCCGAGCCTGTAAATGACACCACCAAGGCGTGGGAGCAGGACCCTCATGGGGTAATGGAGCCGACGTGGTGGGTCCCCACCCGGCAAATGAGCCCCCACCAGCTCCTGCCTCTCAACACCCCGGCACAGGGTTATTCTTCTGGCAGCTCTTATGTCGTTGGTTGGTTGGGTTTTGGTTTTTTTCTTTCAAAGGGCGGGAAAAGGCACAGGGAGCTGCAAAAGCAGGTCTCACTCGGGGGGCCAGAAATCTAAAGAAATCTAAATATATACCCGGAGTCGAATGCAAAGCACAAGCTCGCAGCCCACACGTACCCTCCCTCAGGCTGCGCTCGCATGGGTAACTTTAGGATTTCTTTGCTATAGGGGAAGAGGGGGGAAACAGAACACAAAAAACCCCTGCAAATTCAGTCTCTCCTAGCTAAAAATAAACAGAGAGCATGTTCTGTCTGTGCAGGGTGCCTTCAATGGCCACTCATTGCCCACCAGCTCGGGGAGGGGGACTGGGGACTGAGGCTGTGGACAGCCGACTCATTTGGGGAGCAGCAGGACACGGGGAGCCACTGGACTTCATTCACATGGATCCACCCTCGTTGATTGTCCAGTGTCTAGTCACAGGGCTGGGCTCCCATTCCAGACTTTCCCTGGAGAGGAGGGGAGATTTCTGCCCTTTCCCAGCAGGAAATGTGTCCTGGAGACCTCCACGTCCAGCTTGACCAACATCAACAGCACACACTGATGCCCTGTAGGCAGTCAGGTCCCCTCTCAAAATCCACCTGCATTAGGAGAGAGCTTCTGTGGTTTCGGTTTGAATCCGGATCAAAACAGCACATAATTAGGTTGGGGTAATATATATTCTTTACTGTAACCAGCTGGCCGTGATGTGCTCAGGGGATGCAGCAGCACCACGCTACGGGGCAGGGGGGAGATCCACAGGACCTCCAGCAGCACGAGTGGCCCCATCCTGCTCTCATCACAGCTCTCTGCCAGGGATCTCCCACCCCACCGAGAACTTCCACAGGGACCCACGGCTTTGCCTGCATTGCAGGCAGCTTTTAACCAGCAGGGACGGGGTGACCAAACTGCCCCAATCACCGTGGCTGAGCAGGAGAGGTCTGTCTGTCCCTCCTGGCTGCAATCTTAGCGAGGGAGTTTGGGGATGATGGGGAAAGCCAGGATCTCTCTCAGGAGGCTTTGCTCTGGGTGCTGTGCCTGCCTTCCCCAGCAGTTCCCAGGGGTTTTGCAGCCCGGCATGGGGGCAGAACAGATCTGCCCGGACAGTGGGTGCAAAACCACCACAGCTTCCATGATTTGTACACCAAATCCTCAGCTAGGCAACTCCCGATGGTCTTTGCCTGGTGGTGACACCCACCATGCCTCTGCCACGGCTGATGGCATCCCCTCAGCATCACCTCTGCGGTCCCCAACCTGCTCCTCCCTGCAAACCACAGCTGCATCCAGTTGAGAAACACACACAGGCCAGCAGGAACAGCCTCAAAATCTCCATACCCCAGCAAAAAAGGGGGAAAAAAAAAAAAAAATTTAAAGATACCTTACAGCAGATTCCCTGGAAACCAGTTCCCTCAAGACCTTGACCCCCACTGCTGCTCTCCCCGGCACAGTAACAGATCTCTTTTTTCCCTTTAATAGCACTAATTTGATCTCCTGCATGCAGGGCCATGCTTCACTCCCCGCCAGCCCTGCCTGGCATCCATCAGCGACCCCGGCGCTGGACAAGATCTGAATGAAAATGCTTTGCTTTTCCAAACCAGGTTAATAAGGAAATTGGTACATTTCCTTTACAGAGC
>NW_009628541.1:0-5101 GCF_000690535.1 Cariama cristata
AGCGGGGAAGAGGCGGTGAAGGGCACTGGGGACTTTTTTTTTACTCGCTTTTAGTTAAAATGTTAGCTTTGCGCACGCTCTGACACGGCATTAACAACTGTAAAAAAGACTAATCCTTTCATTTTCGTGTTTCTGTAGGACTGCAAGGCTGTACTGATGTGGCTGAATTAAGGCAAACAATGTTCCCTTTGACTACGTAATGTTTATGCTTTTGAATTTGAAGTCTTTGACTGAATCAGGTTTAATCAAAATCTGATACTGAATTATGTTCTTTAAATATCACCGAATGTACCAGAGGCTAAGCAAGCAGAGCTCAGACACGGGCAGTGGCGACTGCGGCATCAAACGAGGAAAATTAAAAGAAGAGGGAAGTGGTGAGGACTGTATTCAGCACGATCAAACAGCAACAGGAGGATCTAAAGCCGAGAGTTTGGTTTGTCTGACAGTTTCATCTGAAATGCAAATATATTTAACTGTTTATAAAAGGGAACTGATAGCGCTGCTGACTGTAAAGGGAAATTTTCAAAACCTGAAGATCATGTTTATGAAACAGAAAGGTGAGTGTAAAATCTTTGCTAAATCAGGAACACTGTTTCATAAAGAAGTCTCTCATTTGAAGAGAGATGGTGCTATATCTGCTGTAAAACAATGACTATTTACAAGGAAAGAATGTTGACTGTGCTATGATATTTTGCATTGATTCCTATCATTCAAATAAGAAATATTTCAAAATACGTGTTAAGATCTGTCATATTTTTCTGAGCATCAAGCCCAATTTTGTGCTACCCCTTAGAAGACCTTAATAGGATGTGGAGAGACCAAGAAATCAAAAAACAACAAAAGCGTAGTCCCTTAGCTTAACTTCACTTAGATCCTGATGCTACATATGGATGCATACATAGAAGAAGAATTTCATTTCAGAACTGTAAATATTCATGTGCTTCTCCTGCAGCAAGTGCATCTCAGAAGAGAAGAAGGAAAGTTCTTAAAAACTGAAAGACGTGTTAAAAAACAAGTAGAAACCCTTTTATAGCTATTGTATATAGGTAGTAAGGTTATGTGTTAATGCACAATTAAGGATCTTTTCTAGTGGAAGCACAGCTCTCCCGATCAGAACTCCTTCATACAGAAATGCAGGACGTCCCGGGTAGAAATCCTGGATTCTCTAAAATTGAATCATTCCCCTTTTCGGTACTCACTCCATCCTCGCCCCTTTCAACTGATGGCATCCGGCATTAGACCGCAATCACTTTCCTGCAAAGAAATAATTCCAGTATTGACATTTACAACTTTACATAAATATACCCTAATAAAGACATATGGATAAAGCATGGCAGGTAAATAAAGGTGCCAACATAATGGTGCACACACTATTTAAAACAAAAAGGGAGGAAAAAAAAGCTTCATACCGGCTCTTGATAAGATTAAACATCCTCCTCTTAAGGAAGGAGCTGAACCAGAACTGATCGGAGCTGAAGTTTCGGAGCGCTGGATGCCTGCAAGGAGGGTCATTCCAGTTCTTTTGGAAATCGATTACATTCCCCAGCTACCTACTGTTATATTGCACCAGGATATTATTGTACAGTCTTGCTACACAGCCCTCCATTATAGAGCAGCTCTATTGGCATTTCAATGTTCAATGAAGGCTAGAATTGCCACAGAGGTTTCAATTAAAGAAAATTCAAAACGAAAATGGAGAAAGGAAAAAAAAAAATTAAAAAGGTTGAGTTGAAAGTTTCCAGCAAAGGTATTTATGGCTGTCTGTCACCCTCTCTTTTTACCTCCTCTCTCTTGAAAGGTAGTCTAAAGCATCCATTTAAACAGACATGTGTTTCGCGGAGTTCTTGGGAGGAACAGAAATGGCATCGTTCCAGTGGTGTAGTAATAAACAAAAAATCGAAATCCTTACCCATTTGGTATAAACTCAATATTGCCTAAGTTAGAAGGGGGTAAACTACATTTACCTGTATTCACCCTTGGCTGCATCACTGCAGGATGCTACTAGGACATATCAAAAGTAGTCATTCGGTACATAGCAAGCTGTAATCACTATTTTTCCTAACTCCTAGTCTGGTTAAAACACCCTGTGGTACCAACCACAACCACGCAGGACTCCATATATCTTTATCTAAACTGAACAGCCTAGCAGAATGGGTTTTTACTGATTACTTTATGCACACCAACAAACAAAACTGGAGCACTCCCTGGGTTGGCAGAGAACACAACTGCTTGCAAAATGGGGCTTATGTTTGCCTTTACTAAGGTTTGATTTTTTAATGTTTTATCTTTTGTATTAATGGTCTGAACAAATTGGGTTAATTGTTTTGCTGGCTGTAACAGACCCTATATTAACGTTGCAGCCAGTTTCCAAGGTGATGACCATTTAATTATTGTTTATGTAAAAATGATTAACTAAATGCCAAAAAATCCTAGCTAAAACTTGAAAACAAGGAGAGTCTGTAAAAAGCTAAACATAAACCAAAAGAATTCAGGCGAGCATGTGAGATCCTGTCTATAAGGGGGTTTAATTCCCTTAAACAATTTTATGTCAAGAATCTGCTGTTTACAATGAGTTTACAGATCTTTAATTGCACTTGCACCGTTCAGTTACATTCTTTAAAACTTTGCATGAGACACCTCTGGAATGAGAGGCTATCATGGAGGGCAACAGCCATATCTGAGAGATTTTCTTTTTTATGCACAGGTCTCTCTCTAATCCTTATTTTTACATCTTGATTGCATTTCACAATAGCAACCAGGCACTCCAGGCAGTGTTTTTAGGGCAATTACTACAGTTCTTGGGTGGTCACTCTGCATTAGATTTCATGCCTTATAAAACAACATGAGGTGTGCTATAATGACTCAGAAATATACAGCCTTTCATGTCCTATTGCTTAATTAAGGAGGGTGTTTTGCAGTACAGATATTATTGCTAGTCTGTGGTTTTTAATTTTACTACACAGTAAAAGCACCCTAATTCATGCCAGTAAACGGCAAACGTGCAAATTAGTGCATTTTCTGAATTAGAAAATAAGTGAATAAACTGCAGAAAGAAAATCTAAATGTGAACACTGCAATATCAAAGCAAGTGTGCTCATTTATCCTGGGAAATATAGCTGAGTCTCATTCTGGTGATGTTTGATAGCGTAACACCTTGGATTTTTTTAAATATAATGAGGCTTCAGACCCCAGCCCTACAATGAGTTCCCTGTGTGCGGACTCCTGTGCAAACATGGATTTCAGCACGGACTCCCGGGAGAGCTATCTGGGTATCACTTGTGGCAGGATCGAGAAGAGGGTAACAACATACTGGAAGGACTTGTTGAGACAGCAGGGTTTTGCGGCAATTATCATTTCTGTGAGGTGGTGAAATAAAAGCCAGTGATCTTCCAGTGACTTTTACATTAGCGTAAATACGGTAACTTTTAAAGCTATGCTTGATTTTTTGAGAGACAGTGATAAGTAGAAAAATTTGACCTACTTGAATAAATATCTATAATCTGATCAACAGTGTGCTGTAATCTCCATTTCTCTCTTTTTTATAAACTCACTGGCCTTTTTGTGAGATATGTAAAATGGCCAAGTGCATGGACAACGATTCATGAAGTGCACTTGCTCCACCCATCTCCCTTTCTCCCTGTACCAGAAGTTAATAAAACTGTTGGCCTCAGCCCTCAGCCCTAATTGTTTTGACACCAGCACTTCTCCACACGTAGACAGTGAAAAGCACAATTTCTAACAAATGCCAGCCACGCCAATGCTCAAAGCCTGGTATTTGAAGGCCATGAAGCAACACGTAATGAGTACAGGGATTTGTACAGGGTTCTCCAACAAGATCCAAATGTCCTCTTCTAGCACAATGGTCCCCACTCAAGAAGCTTTTATCTCCAGCTTGCTCCATCACTCTCCATCATCCTTGTCTGGGCAGCTCTGCCTGCCTCACCCCTCGTGTGAGTATGCCCTAACCCACAGCATTTTACATGAGCTGGAGGAGACAAGCAATGACTTCCTATTTAAACTGTTTAAGCCAACCCTTGGTCAAGTTGGCCAAGTCAGCCAAAAGAGATTATTGGCCAAGTTGGCCAAAACACGTTTCCACCAAGGCTCTGCACAGCTCTTGTTGACTCACTCCAGCAACATACTCCAAGAGCTCAGCCAGGACTGTAGTATTTGTCCTGCCTTTGGAGAGTTTCAGCTCACCAAACTCCTGTCTGCACCTGGTTAGCAGTCATTAATGCCTAATTATTGTCCCTAGTCTGGTGGAGGTATGTTTAGTCAGCAAATAACTAATTGCTTGTCTACTGGAGAAGTTCGAGGGGTCATCTTTACAGCTTCAGACAGAAATCCTAAATCATCCATAGGCATATTGCCCGAATCATCACAGCGGTGCTTCCACAACTGCCTGGTTCAGGGTGTTTTGCTGCTTCTTTCCAAGCAAATCATGCTAGTCCTATGCTAGTAGTCCTCCAACCTGCACTGGCAACTGCTGGGCATGAAATTTATGGCCTGTCTGGGAGCCAGGTTTCATCCTAGCTTCAGGAGGAAGAAATGTGTGATGTCCCTCCTGAAAGTGAAGAAACACTGTGCTCCTGCCACAGGAATTACTCAGTGCTGTTTAGTCTGAGATCTGACTATTTGTGACCATGAACCCCAAAATCACTGAACGCTTTTGAAAACTACTTTGGGTCTATGACCCACAGCAGCAGTGCTCTTAACAGCCTGTCTACAGGGCAGCATGAGGAAATATTTCCCTCAATTGACGTACAATTTATATGCAACCTACTTCAATGAAACACGCTTATTTTTCTCTTCCCCTTGGGAAAACAGTGGCGGGTGGAGGGGGGGGGAATAAATGGCTTCTCTGGTTTTATTTATGTTCTCTGTAATCATAAATATCTGCATTCAGTCTCTCTCTTACAAGCAAAACAATCCAACACTGCAATCTCTTACGCCAGGCCCACTTCTGTACTCATTGTAGTCAGTGGCCAAAATTCATATGGATTTCACAGGGAACAAGAGTAGGCTCTCTATATAAGCTCTCCTTACACATCTTGCCATCTGTGCTGAAGTAAACAAAAAAAGCCATATTAAAATCAAGCTC
>NW_009628542.1:0-4893 GCF_000690535.1 Cariama cristata
CTGGTCATACTTTTTCACATCTATCCAATATCCCAGACAGAGAAATGAGTCCCTATTATTTAAGCCAAGTCCTCTTGACATTGGACAAAAAGAAAGAGTTATGAATTAGGATGATATTTTCTGGTGACATAGCACTGGGTGATGTACTGTTCCTCCAGAAAGGCTGAGGATCTCATAGACAAGAAAAGCTGACCCTGAGAGATGGGCACATGGGATGAAATCTTAACGGCACGGACAGATGGCTGTGCTCTTCTGGACAGGTTCACACTTCTGCAAGATCCTCAGGGCTCTGTAGCTGGAATGACCAACTACAAGAAAGACCAGTTACAGAGTGTTGGTTGATCACCAGAAAACTATGAAGCACTGCAAGCATGAGAAACAAATAGGATGTTTCGGGTATTTCATGCATTTCCAACCTGTGAAGAAAAGTACTCATACAAGATCACAACAGGACTCGAGCCTCTTGAAGCTGTTCTTGATAGCTCCCTGCCCTACTGGCCTCACGGTTGTTTAAAAATAATAGATTAGGAAAAAGCTATGACCTAGGATGAGTATCAATAAAATATAATTGCATAATATTGTAGACAGCCCGATAATCCAGAGGTGAAAAGCCAGACAGCTGAATGACTAATGCCTGCAGATCCAGGGAGGACAAACCTTCTTGCCTCCAAAGCTAGAAAATAACGCAGGAGTGCCAGCACAACATTCTGGAGAGCCATTTGTGCTCATTATTGGTATGTGTTTTTGTCACTGAAATTACCTACACTGTGTGTCTTGCAAATTATCTCCACAGAACAGCATGTAACTCTGAATGAAAAACTGGAAGTAATAGATGAATGGGTCTGTGTTCTATTTTTTTCTCCTTCTCTTGAGGAAATCTTAGTAGTTACTATAACAACCCTGGCCAGATCCCATCTTGTTTAGTATGGTAACAAACAGAAAACAAAAAAAGCCCGATTTTGCTTTTAAAATTGCAGTCTTCGTGAATTTCCTCTTTCAGCTCCATGGGGAGAGAGGGGAACTTTCTCAAAGAAAAGTGTCCTAGACCAACACTGCTGATGGTTCCCGAGGTTGACAAGAGAGTAGCACAGAAAGCGAACAAAAGTGTCAAACGCAAGGACCACATTAAGAAGACACCATTCCCGTGGCTTGGAGGTGCTCAGGCAGTTTTAGTGAATGACCCACAGCCTCAAAATTTCCTTAGTAAAAAGACATGGTTGCTTTGTATCCCTTCTAGAAAAGTCAAGCATGCTCTTTTAACCAGAGCCTCCAAAAAATAGGAACTAACTTTACAGCGTGCAACAGCTCCAAATGCCAACCAGTTCCACTCCCTGGCTTTTAGCATGGTACAGCATTATTATGATAGTTGGTAATGCCTAAGATTACACTTCATTTCCATTTTAACAGGGAAAAAAAAGAGGTCTGCCTACAAGGTTGCACTACTGTGTCAATATTTATTGTTGCTTGATTTCTCTACTGCTATCTGTAGGAAGAAGTGTCACTGGAGTTTTTACAGCATCACTTAAAAAAAAAAAAAAAGCAACCACAGCTTTCACTAGTGTATATCATTTCTTTCATCCCCCTTTTCTTGTAAAAACTAGAGCACTTCTAGTGGTGGATGATGGGGTCTCAGCTCTGACAATAGGGTGCTAGACAGACCATCTGCACCCGGAGGATGTTCTTACAAACCTAAGCCTAGAAGCAGTGCCAGGGATCTACCACGCTCAGCGATTCAGAAGCACGAACTCCACCCTTGGTGCCCCACCACAGCAGCCTAAGCCACGTCCACCTGGGAAACACTACCCAACAACAAGAAGTCTTTGGAAAAAAGACTCAATCGTTGCCTCGTGCTGAATACAGCTAGAAAACACCCAGCTTTTGAACTGCGGCTCAGTTCACTGAGCCCAGGAGAAGTACGCAATGGGCTATCACTGATCCGTGAGCCTGGGTTTTATGGTTACGGCTGTGCTATGAAACAAGCCAGAGCCCGGGCACGAGCCTGCATCAGCATCATCTCTGGCATAGTTTTGATTCAGACCATCCAGCCCTCTGCCAAGTGACTCCCGGTCACAGTTCGGGAGTTTCCATGGGCCAGGACAGCTGCCAGCAGGCATCTCTTGGAGAGGAGGAGCACTCACCTGCATGGCACAAGCCACATCAGCTAGTTGTACGGCCAAAACCCACTACCTGACTCAGTTTGAACAAGCCGGCTTAGATTTAACCCACAGGTTTTAGTGCAAAGAGCTAACATAACCTGTTCCGCCCTGACTCAGGCCAACAGGCATTGACTCAGAAGGTCATTGCCCGGAGGACCCTTGCAGGACTACATCAGCAGAATGTTTCAGTCTTTGTAGAAAGAGTTGCTGAAGGATCACATTATTAGGGGATTAGTTTGGCATGCCAAAGGAAGGAGGAGAAAGAACAAAACCAAAGATGTCTGCAGGAAAGTAGTCCACATCCAGCTGATGGCCACCTCCAGGAATCCTTTCCTGGCTTCCCAAGTCCCTCACGGCCATCACTCCAGCACTGGTGGGATAGAGGACAGCCACGCTGGGTCCCGTAGACAACTGCACACATGTACAGGTGTCATGCACCTCCATCCAGGACATGAGCTCTTGTACTGATTTTTCACCTTGTCCTCCTTGCTCGAGGGCACACTGTTTCTGTCTGAAAGATCTGTGCCTTGTCTTCTCTTGGATCTCAACTGATGCCTACACATGGCTTAGAGCTGCCTCCAGAAACCCATATGTGCACATACAGACCGTAATAACAGTCATTATGCCAGTAGCACTACAACTTTACCGTTACAGAATCAACAGAAAGAGAGTCAAGTTTTGCATTCAAGGTTTTCAAGAGAAAATCCACCGATGGGACAGGGCACGCCGGAACAGTTTGCATCTGACCCTGCCCGTACGGGGCCTGTATCAGGGTTTCCAGGCCGCAGTAGCCCAGTGATAATCTGCTGTGTGCCTGCAAGTCTCACTGGTTTCAGGTTTGGACCAACGATGACCTACTGGCATGTGATCGAAAGCCAGTCTTCTGGCCACCGGCACCACAAATTCAACCTGGGATACGGAAATCCAGCTGTGCTCTGCCATCAGCGACTCAACAGTTTCCAATTTTATCTCACTGTTCTTCGGATGATACATACGGCAGACTTGACTCCAGCTGGCCCTATTGTATTGGATCTACAGTGACAGACAACAGGAGCCAGAAACTTTTTGTTCAAGTGGAGCCAGCAGATGTGACACTGAATAAACACAGACAGTCAATCTGCTGAGTAAGAAGGTATCGTTCATATAAATAACATACATCTAATCCTGCTTCCATTTTAAACCCAAATATGGGAATGCAAGATGCTCCGCGCTCTGCAGATTTATGCCTCGAACAATGAGATAAAGCAAAAGCAGATAACACACAGCCCCTCTGAGCTCAGTTTAATTCTTATTTCACTTTTGCTTTGAATTATTATCAGATCCACAGCTTTCTCCATGAAGAGCTTCCCACAGAGCGTTAACAGTCTGTCCAGGCTAATGTCAGATGGGATAAGTTAGCCTTATCAAAATATCTGCTGGTCCCTACTGCTTCTCCTGATGGACCTTAATTACAGAGCAATTAAAAGTATTATTCCAATCATTTTAACCTCACACATGTCGAAAATAGGCATTACACCCACTGAGGGGTTTCTCATGGTCTCAGCGACAGGACTTGTTGGGTTTGACCTCTGAAATGACACATTTCCTGCTTATTGGAAAAGTCTGTAAATTTGCAGCTGCCAAAAAATTATTTCATTAGAAAGCCAGTAATGATATGAATTAGCACACGAGAAAACCTCCTCTTTAGAGGTTACATGTAATATTTCACAAGGTCAGTGTCTCGTTTCAATATCATAGGCACTCAGAAAGCAAGTAAAATTGGTAGGTAAGTTTGATACAGATAATTATTCTATCAGAACCCACTAAAGATAAAACTGGAGCAACCGGCTTCCAACTGGCCCTGCCACGTGCCTCGCACAAGCACACGCTTTCTTTTTGCAAGTTCACAGACTGCAAAGTACGGCTACAACATAATCCAGTACTCAGTATGCATTCCTTGAGGATTAATGCTTAAGAACCTCTAAAAGACAAGGAAGTTTTTTATTGCGTTAAGAATTTGCTTTATTGAAAAATAAATGACTAAGAGAGGACTGTCACTGAGACTAATTATACTTGATATCACTGTGCTTGGTTTCCCCCACTCAGAGGGATCACTTCATCCTTCCTCAAAACACAGCCACCGGTAGGATGCAATGATGTAACTAACACACAGCAATTAAAAAAAGGATCTAGAAAAAAAAATATTATCACATTTCCCAGCATTTTCCATGGGATTAACCTCCATTCTCATTAGAGACTCCTTTATCTACTTTTTTTTCCATTTGCTAGTGAGCTCCAAGACAAACAGCAATTTATTTGTTCCCTGAGAACCCCAGTCCTGAAAGATGCAGCCATCTGTCAGCGGGAAGGAGCTCTCCGTAAACGGCTGCTTTCTCATCAAACCCTTTCTAGATTTTAATTTGCCACCTAAATTATCAAAGGAAATGAAACAGTTACACATATATACACACAAAGTATTTTAGAGCACAAGACCAGACGTACAGATCACAGCAAGTAGGACAATCAACAAAGCAGCTTTTGTGCTCTGAGAAGGGCTTCCCGTGACTCCAGGCATTCACGTCTATTTTGGCAAGAGACTTCTCTAAAAAGAACTCATGTAGACTTCACGAAATGTGCTGCAGAAGGTCTACTGAAGCATCACTACCATATAATTCAAACTCCCAAAGAAAACGGACAGAGAGCATTCATGAAAGGCAGGTCCTGCTTGACCAACCTGATCTCCTTCTATGACCAGGTG
>NW_009628543.1:0-297 GCF_000690535.1 Cariama cristata
CACGCGGCGCGCAAGAGGGCCCCCGAGAACGGGTGAGGGCCCCCCCGATTCCTCCCTTTTATCCAAATCCCGCCTTTTTTACCCCAATTCCTCTTTTGTCCCAGTTCCTTTTATCCCAGTTCCTCCTATTTTATCCCAGTTCCTCTCCTTTTTATCCCAATTCCTCGGCTCTTTGTCCCAGTTCCTCTTATTTCGTCCCAGTTCCTCCCCCCTTTATCCCAATTCATCCCGTTTTTATCCCAATTCATCCCGTTTTTATCCCAATTCATCCGTTTTTATCCCACTTTCTCTGCTCTT
>NW_009628543.1:422-671 GCF_000690535.1 Cariama cristata
TCCCAAGTCCTCCCTCTATGCCAATTGCTCCTGTTTTTATCCCAATTCCTCCTATTTTATCCCAGTTCCTCCCTTCTTTCCCAGTTTCCCCCCTTTATCCCGATTCCTCCCCATTTTATCCTAGTTTTCCCCTTTTTTATCCCAATTCCCCCCCTTTTTTATCCCAATCTCCCCCCTTTTTATCCCAATTCCTCCCTCTATCCCAATTGCTCCCGTTTTTATCCCAATTCCTCCTATTTTTTCACAGTT
>NW_009628543.1:821-1654 GCF_000690535.1 Cariama cristata
CCCAATTCCTCCCTCTATCCCAGTTGCTCCCGTTTTTATCCCAATTCCTCCTATTTTGTCCCAGTTCCTCCCTTATTTATCCTATTTCTTTCCCTTTTTATCCCAATTCCTCCTGGTTTATCGCAGTTTCTCTGCTCTTTATCCCAATTGTTTCCCCATTTTATCCCCATCCCTCCTTTTTTAACACAATTCCTCACTCTATCCTAATTGCTCCCGTTTTTATCCCAATTCCTCCTTTTTTATCCCAGTTCCTCCCTTCTTTCCCAGTTCCCCCCTTTATCCCGATTCCTCCCCATTTTATCCCAGTTATTTCCCTTTTTTATCCCAATTCCCCCCTTTTTTAACACAATTCCTCCCTCTATCCCAGTTGCTCCCGTTTTTATCCCAATTCCTCCTATTTTATCCCAGTTCCCCCCTTCTTTCCCAGTTTCCCCCCTCTTTATCCCGATTCCTCCCCATTTTGTCCCCCAGTTCCTCTCTTTTTATCCCAGTTCCGCCCCTTTATCCCAATTCCTCCTCTTTTTATCCCAGTTCCGCCCCTTGTATCCCCCAACTTCTCCCCGTTCTACCCAATTCCTCCCCTTTTATCCCCCAATTTCACCGGTTTATCCCCAATTTCTCCCCCCAGTTTCACCGGTTTATCCCCAATTTCTCCTTTTCTCCCCCCAAATTCCCCCCTTTTTCCCCAAACGCCCGTTTCTATCCCCCATCTCCCACCTCCAATCCCAATTCTCCCCTTTTTCTCCCCCAATTTCTCCTCTTTAATCTCCCGCATTCTTTTATCCCCGTTTCTCCCCCCTTTTTGCCTTTTTATCCCAAATCCTCCCCTTTTG
>NW_009628544.1:0-13835 GCF_000690535.1 Cariama cristata
TTCTGCTTCAGCCGAACCAGGACAGGGGCAATCAATGACATTCTCTCTCTTGACTGATTGAACTTTCTTGGTTTTCTTATTCTTTAAAATTCTCTGATTCCTTCCCTTGTGTTGTTAAGAGGGTTCTGCAGGTTTCTTCTGTGTGTTCTGTGTTTCTCTTCATCAGTCAGTTGTCTCACTACTCAAACTTCACTTGCAAGCAATCTGGAACAAGAACACTTTGTGTTTTCAGTGTCGAGCTAACAATACTCGAGTCCTAAACCTTGTGGATAACTTCAGCTATAACCACATTAACATTTTAAAGCATTTTGGAAATCTCCTTTCTGCAAATTACTTTAGAAATATTCATCAACATTTCCTAAATTATAATGTTTTAAAGCCTCAAAATAAAAACTTCTCTTAACTAACTGATGTTTGTGGACATTTTTTTCCTTTCCCACCATTTTGTATGGCAGATGACAACCAAGAGGCATTAGAAAACTCCACGCTGAGGTTGGATATCCTCCTTGGTTGCATTTGCGCTGTGTTCTTTATATAGCTACTGCAAGCATGTTTGGAAGACGTGTCTATTTGTATAGACACGTCTACGTGTATAGGCATGTTTGGCAGGTGGTCAACAGAACTTTCCAAGAAAATGCATTAAATGATAGTCTAGTAACCTTTGTAAGTTTGCTTCTGCTTTCACTGGCTATGTTTTACCCTGCCTTCACATGAGTTAATAAAATACAGTTCATCTGTAAATTTCTACTATCCTTATACCAAGGGCACTCATAATTATCATGCTCTATATGTAAGCATTTTTGTAGTAAACACTTGATTTAAGAATGTCATATTTGCAACACAATGCACCATAAAACTAGCATACCGTATCTGTACTGACTTATCATAATTGTTACAGAACTCACCCAATCACACTAACATTTATGTATATGTATACTGCACATACACACACACAGATTTATCTCGGTGTTTTTCTATGCACATTAGAAAATGTAATTGAGCCAATTCCAGAGTAGGTTTGCATAGGTACTCTTCTCTGAAATTTGTGAACCTAACAAATTTACTCTGACTCAGGAAGATCGCACTTGAACATAGAAAACATACTAACAGTGACATTTAGGCCATCTAAAACATCCGTCTTGCCCCAACTATAAACCAGGTATGTACACATCATTCTAGAAAGGGTTGACCAAAATTTAGTGCTGCCATTTAAGATCATTTATTCCTGTCCCTTTCTAGGTAGCAATCCATCATTGACGTCTTTGACATATACAACTGTTTTTATTTCTACTATCAGCTCTCTGTTTTACACATTAAACGCATAAAGCTATTTCAACATCTTTTTCATTAATTTGCATTGTACTTCTCTAGATTATAACGGTCTCCTGACAGGTAGCACCAGTTTGAGTACCACTCCCATTGCGACCTTTCTAATACAATGTAGGGAGAAAGCACTGTTGTATATGCCTTCATGTTGTACATTTTGGCCTAATTAATGTTAAAGTTTCTGTATGTCACTTGGTAAGAATTCCCAAAACAGAAAAGGAAACTTTCTTAAGCTGTCCTGGTGTACAACCTCTATGCTGTGATTGAAACTGTCTTAAATATCTAGAGGTGAAGACCAGAAAAAACAAATTGCTTGTAATTCAACTGATCTAGCTAAACTTGAAGATTTTGAAACAGTGATGCAAGTAGTTTTATGGTACAGGTATGAGAAGTGAGATTAAATGTTTTAAACATGAGAATAAAATGCAGCTAATTCTGAAATATATAGTAAAATAAAAAGGAATCACTGTTGTGTAAAAGGGAAATCCAAAATCATAGCCTAAGGACAGCAGCTGATCTCTACTGGTAGTTTGACAAGAAACAGGCAACAACTATGATGTTTGCCAAACTACCTGAGCTAAAGAAAACCTCTGTAAAAGCTTTGGTAACAAACTGAATTTTGGATCTCTGATTGATACTCCCATCAATCACAGAAATGTTGGTGAAAAAACCAATATAACTATCAAGAGTGTTACTACCAACTTTTTGCAAGAATATGTTACTATGTTACTCATGCATATGCGTGCTAAATGTAACTCAGAGGTCCTTTTCTACATAGACGCTGTTGGTGTGCTATTCCTCATTCTTTATCTGCATATTTCATTATTCCTAAATGTAGTGCTTGATATACCATATGATACATTTTTTTAAAGTCAATTGACTTCTGTTCTTTTTATTTTCCACAATTTTAAAAACTTACAAATAAAAAGAAAGGCCTATTGCACCCATAAAGTAGAAACATGCAAATGAGATTTAATGTTTTATCATTTTGAATGAAAAAAAATCATATTAATGTAACTACATGAGCATTTTTGTATTTAGTAGCCCAGTAAGATAGTATTACCATTTGTAGTAACAGGCCACAGCTGTTTTGCTAACTGTACCTTACATGTCTTTTAAACACTCCCATCAAACTGATCGCTAACTTTGTAACTGGTGTGTATGTATTCAGTTGCAAAAATCAAAATGGATGAAACATAGAGGCCAGAAAATTTGACAGCATCTGGGTGGAAGCAGTTTTCGCGATTGTTTCACTAAAGGAAAAGTAATTATGGGTGTAGGACTCAAGGAACAAAGAACTCTATTTACACACACAACTTATATGCAATATACACTGTCCTATTCTCTCCCTCCAAATCACTTCCCTTAGTCAAACAGTCTTTTACACAGGAAGACAGATTATTTGCTATCATCTCGTAGCTTGTCTTGCTAAATGAAACAGAGAGAGAGACTGGTGAGTCTATGAATGTCTAATATTCCTTACTTAGAATTATATTGTGCTTCATAGTCGCACCCATCCTTCATGGCCAAATAACTCTTAAGCTATAAAGCTAGCAGAAAAATAGCAAAAGGCAAGATTAATGAAATTTATATATGAGGAGCTCTACTGTATGGACTGTTCAGCTCTGGGACACTCAACACAAGAAGAGCATGGATCTATTGGAGTGAGTCCAGAGGAGGGCCATGAAGATGATCAGAGGGCTGGGGCACTTCTCCTAGGAAAACAAGCTGAGAGAGTTGGAGTTTTTCAGCCTGGAGAAGAGAAAGTTCCAGGAAGACCTTATAGCAGCCTTCCAGTACTTAAAGGGGACCTACAAGAAAGCTGGGGAGGGACTTTTTGCAAGGGCATGTAGTGATAGGGTAAGGGGCAATGGCTTTAAAGTGGAACATGGTAGATTTAGATTAGATATTAGGAAGAAATTCTTCACTGTGAGGGTGGTGAGACACTGGAACAGGTTGCCCAGAGAAGTCATGGATGTGTTCAAGGCCAGGTTGGATGGGGTTTTGAGCAACCTGGTCTAGTGGGAGGCGTCCCTTCCCATGGCAGGGAGATTGAAACTAGATGATCTTTAAGGTGCCTTCCAAGCAAAACATTCTATGATTCTATGATAACAATAAAACTGAACAACTGCATATTAAGCAAAAAAACCCTCTAAACCAAAACACCAAAAAAACCCAAATTAAAACATTTGATAAGATTTGCGCACAACATAGACTACCATGAAGAAAACTATTGTCAAAACTATGTGAATAATTCTGTTTGATTGTACTATATGTAGCATGACAGACTTGTGTGTCTTGAGCAACAGTTGTCTGGTTGTTATGACTTCTTCATATGCTCAAAGTTAATCTAACTGTCAGATTTGAGGTCAGGAAATATTTCTCTGCGTTTTTTCTTTCAACAGTTATATATACAGAACAGTTGTGTAGGTGAAATCAGTCTCTTGTCACTTATTAGATACGTTAGCCATGTGGGAGACAGCTGTGATGTCTTGATATTGGATCAGTAATTGGACCTTCAGTTGCTGTTACTACAGAATTTGAAAAAAACCCCAAACATCCAATAGTTCTAGAGTTCTGTTACTGACACTTCTACACTGTCACACTAAATTTAACTAGAATTGAAGAATACACAATGAGTTCTGAGCTAAACCTTTTATACCTACTTTCTCTATCAGTAGAATACCACAATTTTGTCATCAGGCAGAATAAGCTCCCTACGGAGTCTGAATCAGAACAGTAGTTTTATTTTTCATTAGAAAAAGAGTAAACTTATATTTTGATCTTCAGGATGGGTGTAAAGTTAATCAGGCCTACAGGCTGCCAGGACTGTAGATGAGTCTATATCCATCTTACGTGACAGTTCCATTATTTATTAAGTAGTTCTTGGTTTATGTCCTTATACATTTACCTCAAAAATAATGACTAATTTAGGTAAACAAAAGATCAACTATAAAGAAAAAAGTCATAATATAAAATTATTTTGTCACACTAAAAGGATGATCTTAATACTGACATATTACTAAGATTGTAAAGGTAAAATTGAAAGAAAAAAATAAGAAAAAAAAAGTGTTATTTATAATGTTAAGGAGTCTGATCCATTCCCTCCAGACACTTCCCACTGATACTAGGGAAGCACCCCAGGTCTCTGTCACTAGAACACCCAGTCTGTCCCCTCACAGTGTTTCTTCCCCAGCATGATGTAGGGCACCCCAGCTCCTCTGACTGCAAAAGTCAGGCTTATTTATGATCAGAAAAAAACAAGTTTATTGTCCTATTGTGCTGTGTTGATCAGGCTGCTCAACAGGTAACCTCCAGATCACATGATTTGCTAGCACTTGTATACTTTTTCTTGCTAATTCTGCTAACTCAGACTTAACACCTCTGAATGTCAGTCCAAGTCTGTTTTCTAAGCATGTGAATTTTGTGCTGGAAAAAAAAAATATCTGTGACTGATTGAATTGCAAAATTATTTGCATACTGTTTTTAAGACAGTATTTAATGTGAGCTTGCCTTTCCTACTTATACTGATATTGAGCCATATTTGTGGAACAGGAAAAGATTTGATCATTATGTAAAGTTTGTTGCTATGGGCCCAATTTCAGAAGTTAAGGAAATGCACAATGCTTAGATTCTGCTGTTTTATAATATATTTAACAGATCCATTCATTAACAGTTGAGTGTTTTAATATAGGAAACAGATGCATGTTAGATGATATACATTAAAAATATTTTTATGTTTTAAAATGTGTGTTTGAAGTCTTCGTCTTCTGGGACTGCAGAACATTTATATAGTTCAGATACAAAGTGTACTGTGCTGGCTAGGTGATAGACTGGCATGTCAAATATATTTGGGCAGATCTGACATTCCTGACAGAACAGGAAGGTGACATTATTAGAAGCCTGTATAATGGAAGTAACTTTCAAGTGTGA
The DNA here is from genome assembly GCF_000690535.1 of Cariama cristata. NCBI lineage: Eukaryota > Metazoa > Chordata > Aves > Cariamiformes > Cariamidae > Cariama > Cariama cristata. The sequence goes on from NW_009628544.1 coordinate 5,260, forward strand.
TGTAGAGACATTTGTTTCCTTAAGACTCCCGGCTTCATCAAATGTTTATGAAGAGAAGTCCCTGCTGCTAGCTAGTTAGATTAATTAATTCAGGCTGGAGCCATGTGTTAAAAATGTATCTCTGAAGACCTACACATTTTATTTGCAACTTATCTGGTTTCTTCTTTATAGAAAGAAGCTTGTTATTAAACTAAATATTTAAACTTCGAGTTTTTGTTTTAGTAGTCAGCAAAGGAAATTTGCCATCGACAAAAGATAAGTTGTTAAGAAAAAAAAAGGGATACAACAACTGAATTCTAAGATTAAGTCTGTTTGGAATGTAAAATGTATAGAGAGCAGGTTAAAAGTGACAGCTTTTACTCTGAGGATAATCTGAGGGCAAAAATTTCAATTTTAGTCTGAATCAGCTGTGTGTTTCTGAAGAAAACTTCTTATTCTTCCCTACCAGCTATACCTTAGTTCAGACCACAGTGTGATCCTGGAGTATATTAATTAGATTTCTTTCAGATGAAACCAAAGCAGAAGACATCCTGGAGGAGGGATCTTCAGGGCACTTTAACTGCAAATGGACCTTCAGCTCCCAAAATCTGAAGCCAACCTCCCTGAAACGTGCATAGTGACAATGTAATTTCATCTGCACTGACTACTTATACTCCACATCCACTCCTCCTGCACTGAGCTATCTGTTGATGTGGACTACGTGGGCAAATAATATTTTAGCACAACTACAGTTCTATGCTCTTGTGTATGTTATACTTGAAATATTCCATGATTAATTTTATTTCATTGTAACTTTATGTTTTATATTAGGAGTTGCCACATTAGTATGCAAGTGTCAGATTGTGCGGGGTTTGGCTGGGATAGAGTTAATTTTCTTCGTGGTAGCTAGCATGGGCCTATGTTCTAGATTTGTGCTGAAAACAGTGTTGATAACACAGGGATGTTTTAGTTACTGCTGAGCAGTGCTCACACACAGTCAAGGCCTTTTCTGCTTCTCACCCCACACCACCAGCGAGTAGGCTGCGTGTGCAAAAGAAACTGGGACGGAACACAGGTGGGATAACTGACCCCAATTGACCAAAGGGATATTCCATGCCATACGACATCATTGTCGGCATATAAAGTACGGGGAAGAAGAAGGAAGGGGGGAAAGCTTGGAGTGATGATGTTTGTCTTCCCAAGTAACCATTAACATGTGACGGAGCTCTGCTTTCCTGGAGATGGCCGAACACCTGCCTGCTGATGGGAAGGAAGAAGAAAGTTGTAAATGAACTGTGTGCACTGATGCCCAGATTCAAGTCATAAAATTTGATACTTAAGAGAGGTTACAAAGTTAAGTCTCCTTTAGACATCAAAGGAGAGCAGATCAAACCTTTGGTGGATTGAATCATTGTGCAGAATTCTTCCTCACTCCCCATTAACTGTGTGGGATGCCTACAGAAAAGTTGTTTCTCCTTTTACAGAAAATTAAGAAGGATATGAAAAATGTAGAGAGTAGATTTCCACCTTTTCCCAAGTGGCTTCCACAATAAAAATTGTACACACTGAAAAGAAGTAGTTAATACATGTTTTTCTATAAATGCTAAACCTCATAAATTTCATTGAATTTTGCTAGGATGGCCATATGGCAATTTCAGTAATTTATTTTCCAGCCTTTCCCACTTTAAAAATGCTGATATCTTATCATATTTGTAACAATTTTTAATTAGCATCATAACCCTTTTCAAAACTGATGTTATGTGTAAAAAGTCATTTATTAACTCAGAGCTTTCCAGAAGCATCATATAAGTCTTCAAGGCGCAAAGACTCTGTTGACATTTCCTAACAGATTATGAATTATATTTTCAAATCCATAAGAAACAGAAATTTTCTACAGGCTTTTAAAAAAAGTACCATTTCAGAGCACTTACCTAAGCGATGACTTTTTAAGACGTGATGGAAAATTAACAATGTGTGTTATTTTTTTCTTATTCATTAAAAAGTGACTAGCTTCAGAATTTCTGCTTTTTTTTGATGTAAACAAAATATGTAGATTTTTTTAATGTAGTTTTGTATAATAACTTTGAAAAACTATGAAAAGCTGAGACAGTTTATTGGAGTTACTGTATGGGTAGACCTACTGTTATAAACTTCACACCTATATTCTATTTCCAAGGAGATATATAATTAATGTTCTCAGGATTAATTTCTAATATGATTTAATGAACAGTTAAAAAGAAAGATATTGGGGAAAAAGAAGTTTAGTGATAAGTTACATTCTTAATACATTGCATATTATTCTGAAATACGAATGAGGTTCAATTTAAATAATTCATTAAAAACCTGGAATTAAGATATACTCATGCAAGATATTAGTGACAGCACAATTTACATGTGAATAGTACAGACCTTTCAACGTATATAACATAGCATCCACTATTTAGTATTATACGGTAGAATTTATCCTTGAAAAACAAAGCTTTTATTCATAACAAACGGAAAGAAGAATGGCTTAATAGGGATGTTTTTAATTCATGATGAAACAAAGAAGAGCTAGTAGGCAAAACAATACAATTCACAGTTAAAAGTGGTACTTTTTCTTGTTAAATTGCTTTACTACATATTAGAATAACCTAAAACTTAGTACTGTGCAATGCCACTTTATATTGCTAATTCAATAGACAAATGCCTTTTAAAAAAACTTCTAAACATGTTTAATTGTTTTAGTGCTTTTCTTACTATATATTTTAATTTTTTCCTGTTGGCATTTGTTTGTATAAACATATTTATTTTCATATCTATCTTTTTAAAAATAAATACACAAAACATAGTAACCACTTTCTTCATAACCTCACATGACAAAAGTGCTTTAATTAAAACAGTGGAACTTCCTTGTAGTATTCTAATATCAATTCATCAGAAAGTCTAAAACAATATAAATTAGATTTAAATTTAATGACAGTTATTGTATTATGGAAAAATAAAACATGGTCATATGAATGTCAGCTTGTTGATAACTTAGCTTCAATTTCAACCTCTTTGAAGTTGATTGTCAATACAAATGAGCTTGGAACCTCTGAAATTATCTGGTCTTGAGGTTGTTCAAGTGGTGAACATGCATCTGGAGACATTGGTCTGTCCAGTCAGCTCCTGTGCTTAACAATTTTGTCAAAGACATTTCTCTTTCCAAATCTATCAGGTGCACCAAAAGCTGGAGATTTAGACCAGTATCACCTCACCCAACCATATTTTATTTCCATTCCAGGAGGATTTATACTGCTGAATGACCAGTACTTTCACAGAAGTGATGTAATTTTAAGTCTGGACTCAGAAACTGAGATAGTTATAATATTATGTTTAAAAAGATCTTAGCGTAGGTTTGATGTTTTTGTCTATGCACATCATTTTTACATTTATTTTAAGTCAGATAGTGTCACATGATAAAACAGCTTTATATAATGGGTGTCAGAGTACAATGGAATTCATTCCTGATGAAAATTGAGAGATCAAAACCTATTTTAATACCCTAAATATTTTATATATAAACAAATACATGTGTGTGTGTGTATATATATATATAAAGAAAAGATCTCTTTTTAACTAAAAGGGGAGCAAAAGGGGAAAAATTCTGATATGTTTTTATAGCACAATGTGTAGCTTCATTGCAAAGCAATTTATTTAGTGTGTCACAATAGACTGTACAATATATCCTACCTTGATATGGCAGCATTGTGTTCCCAACTCATATTCCAAAGTTGCCTGTCTAAAAGCCTTTGGTCATTTCAAATTATTTCAAATGACAACCCTTTTGCCCTCAGTGCAGATGCAAGAAAGTCGACAACAAAGAAGAGAGAAAAAAACAATAAGAATATATGAGATGTTAAGTCAGAAAATAATATTAAGAAGTTTCTGTGTTGGTAAAAAAAAATGATTTTAAATGGGAAAAATAGATATCTGATAATGTCTCAGTTATTCCTACAACAACTTGAAAATTCCCTCATAGGAGAATAAAGGAAAAAAACTAAAAATCTTTCCACTGCACACAAGAGTTTTGTGTTGTCTGTAAAAAAACTGTGGTCCATCCTAGTCACATCTCCAAGACACATAAGGTTGTCAATTATTTGATCAAGTCTATTGCAGTTTTAGTGGGGAAAAAAAAATTCTGTCTTGGGACTCTGAAAAATTAATCTTGAATAGAAGCATTGTTATGAAGCTATAACACTATGAACAAAAAATTTTTTTGTTACTACAGCTATGTTGATATTAATTCACTGTATTTTGTCCCATAGCTCTAGGTTTATATAGTCCTTTAAAAATAAACACAGAAAACACGATAACATAACAGAATTAGGTGAGAAGAACATATCAAAAACACAAAACAAAACATGGAAGAATCTTAAATTAATTTAAAAACAAGCAGATAAGGTAGACAAATTTTTATTTTGAAGTGAGAAAAAATGGCTAGTTACGAAGGATTGTATAAACATTAAGAAATAAAGAAAATCTGTAACACTCCTTGTGCCTCTGTTGATTAAAATGTGTAAAAGTAGGATTCAGCTCCAGATTCAGGCTTGAAATGTAGGTGTCACTAACAGAACTAGATGTCTAGGCTTCCTTTAAAGCCAAGTGAGATCTTGTAAATGCAGTCACTGAGGTCTGGACAGTTGCTTAGTACATCTTAAAATAAATATGAAATTTAGACAGCTGGGTCACTTTTTAAGCTTCAGTGACTGTATTTGCTAGACTGTAACTCAGTTGCCCATTCATAAATATCTAATGGTATTTGAGGAACCACACAGCACTGGAGAGATCTGCATGAGGTTTGCAGGTGTGAGACCAAACCTGTGAGAAACCTGACCACTTTTGGCTTTTGGGACAGATTCTAGAGGCCATGGAGGAAATGCTAGAGCACGTCAGGCAGCACCCAGTACTTAATTCTGCACAGCCTAAGCAAACTTATCTCCCTCTTCAATCAGAGGGGAACTTAAACAGGTAAGCAATCCAGTGCATCTCTGAAATACACCTAGATATCTTTCCCTTGACTAAAGGTAAATGTGGGAAAGTCTTCCACTGCTTGTAGTGTTTCCTTAGAAAAATGGCCCTCAAATGAGGAATGAAAGTCTTGAAACCACTGTTGCTGCTCTTTCATTACTTACATCCTGAGTCAGTTCAAACTGTTACTGGAGGGATACAGTTTTTAATGCATTGCTTTTATGGCTCTAAACTGCTATGTACTCAGCTGCTTCCATATTTCCTGGTCATCATCCAAACGAAGCTAACCACTATGGCCTGAAATCTTAGAATACCCATAGTTGTCATGGCCATGGCTGCACAACATATACTGTTGTGCCACTGGACCTGCAGAAATTAAAAATAGAAGTCTGAACCTGTTTCCTTGTCAGAATTACCTGCAGAGAGCATGGAGGAGACAGAGATGAAAAGTAAATTGTTGAATTTGCTGAAAAAAAATCTAACAATTATAACACGAGTAATTAAATTACTATTCTTTCTTCATCTATGCTTTAGATTCCACATTAGGGATTGGATTTGTCTGACTAAATATATGTGCTTAGTTCAGTTGTCCACTCCTAAGGGTCTAGTATCATTGCAGTATTGAAAGGTATCCCACCTGACTTCTAGATGCCACTTGGGAAGGTCTTGTGCATTTTTTAAGTACTGCATCCTATATATTATCCCTACCTGGACCTCTTAGATGCTTTATGACATCTCAGATGAAACTTATGTGGGAAAATTAAGCAAATCTTATATGTTTACATCCAAGTCAGGAAGGCTATTCTTCTTTCTAGTCAGAAAGAGAGAAACCCATTTGAAGTACAATTTATGTCATCTTAGAGTAAATTTCTTAAGTTGATCAGATCAGTTGCATACTGAAGTTGCTTATCTTCTCTTCATTGTCTGCAAAGGAAACCTGAGAATAAGTGGCTCAGATACAGATGTCAACACTGCAAACATTTAAACTGAGATTCATTAATACAAACGTAGAACTAAAAATACCTATGTGTGTGCTGGGTTTGGCTGGGGTAGAGTTAATTTTCTTCATGGTAGCTAGGATGGGACTATGTTTTGGATTTGTGCTGGAAACAGTGTTGATAACATAGGGATGTTTTAGCTATTGCTGGGCAGTGCTTACACAGAGTCAAGACCTTTTCTCCTTCTCACACAACCCTACCAACAAGTAGGCTGGGGATGCACAAAATTTGGGAGGAGACACGGCTGGGACAGCTGACCCTAACTGACCAAAGGGATATTCCATACCATATGACATCATGCTCAGCATATAAAGCTGTGGGAAGAAGAAGGAAGCAGAGACATTCAGAGTGGGGGCATTTGTCTTCCCAAGTAACTATTACGTGTGATGGAGCCCTGCTTTCCTGGAGACGACTGAACACCCGCCTGTCGATGGGAAGTGGTGAATGAATTCCTTGTTTTGCTTTGCTTGCGTGCACAGCTTTTGCTTTTCCTGTTAAACTTTTTCTCAACCCATGAGTTGTCTCACTTTTACCCTTCTGATTCTCTCCCCCATTCCACCTTGGGGAGAGTCGACGAGTGGCTGTGTGGTGCTTAGCTGCCAGTTGGGGTTAAGCTACAACAATGTAGAAAGTGAGAACAATGGACCCTGACTGTCCTTATTGTAGTTTCTATCAAATTCTGTGTCAAGGTGAAGGGCGTCATTTTTAAGAAGAGAGAGGAAATTACTGTGTTCAACTCCCTTGAAACTTGCAGTACAGGAATATTTTCTAAACCATTCATAGGTGATACGCATGAAAATGATGGATGCTTTCTCAGGCAATAGAATATCTGCAATTTGATCTTAAACAGAAGAATACTGTACATAAATCATTTTGCTTTGTCTAGCAGGAAAAGTCTTGACATGGAGAAGATTAAGCAATGGCAATAACAAAATGTTTGAAAATCTCTATCCTATCACACACACACACAAAGCTTGAAATGTTCAAGCTGTAAGTTTTTTTCCTTGAACAGAAAGGGGTGTGACCTTGGGAAAAATAATAAACTTCAACCAACCAAGCCACACAATGCAAGATGAATGCATGAATAGATTGATTCAGGTGAAAAGTTATGACATTCAAATAAACTTCAACTGACATCTCAGAAATACTCTCTCTCTTGAATTACTGTGTAAAAAAAATAAAGCTGAGAAAGTTTAGAATTAATTTTCTCCTCTAGATAACTTAATATCAAAAAGAATGGTCATGTTGACAGAAAGAAAGGGCAAATAGAAAGGAGGAAATATGAAGCAGAGACAGTTGTAAATGTTAGAGGCACTATTATGTAAATAAATATGAAATGTTCAAGTAGTACAGTAAATCTTTTGAATGTCTGGATGATATAAGAGCAGAAAATAAGCATGAATGAGTCTGACAACAAATCATTGTGAGAAAGAGAAGTTTGATGGTACGAAATGAAGGAGTTTCAAAGAAAGAATATAATCAGAATAATTACAATGACCTAAGTTATTAAGAATAAATGAGCTGGTAAGTTTTATTTTCCTTTATATACAGCCTCCTCAGGGCTGATAGAGACAGGCAGCTGCAATACCATGACTCTTTCTTCTCTTATCTCTCAGTGAATACTGAAGGCTGATGTAATTATTTCTGCTATAAAAGGAATTATCAGGTGTGAAAAATTAATATGACTACTCCTTCTTTGGAAGAATGCTGAAAAACAAGTTGTTCTATCTCTTTATGAGAAAAGGTATATTAACATCATTCCCCATGTTTAGATGTCATTTAGCATCATAACAAGTTAGTATATTATACCAGGGTGGAATTTACATTGCTAAGATCTTAAAAGACCCTTAAGCTTCTTTTGGTGAATTTAGTGCATTTTAGAATGAAAAAACACTATTTTGTGTCATTTTGAATGAATAGAATAGAATAGAACAGAACAGAATAGAACAGAATAGAATATTTCAGTTGGAAGGGACCTACAATGATGATCTAGTCCAACTGCTGGACCAGTTCAGGGCTGACCGAAAGTTAAAGAGCAGTAGTGCACTGAAGTTCTTGCTGAAGTCAGCAGAAAGAATGAAGCTCAAGTTCATAGATTAGAGTTAGAGACTTTCTTCTTTTAAACACTTTAAGAGAAGATGTCACTATATTATCAAAGTGTCTTAAAGACATTAGTAAATGTATCTGTCCTGTAATTTGATGAAGAGATATGATCAGCTTCACCTTATGGTAAGAGAACTGAGACACTACATGGAAGGATTTTGTAATGTTGTAAGGGACTTTTTAACCAAGTATGCTCTCATCGTTTAAGGCTGGGCCGGCGCTTAAAGCGGGTGGCAGTGACGTGCGGAAACAAACTCTACAACTCACGGAGAGTTATAAAGCAGGCATGTTTACTACGGCACCGGGTGCAAGGGCGATCGTTCCTCCAAACTTGCACACCGAGTAAAATAAAGATACATATTATATACCATGAAACATTTACATATTCATAGTTCACTACATATTCATTGTTATTCACACTTAAGATTGGTTGTAAGTTTCTCGCTTCTAATGCAAATTAGTACGCATCCTCAGTAAGCACTAATGAAGCCTCTCTATTAACTA
>NW_009628545.1:0-6209 GCF_000690535.1 Cariama cristata
CCGGGAGCTGCCAGGGTCCCCTGCAGCGCCCGCCGCTCTGAGGAGCCGGTGTGGGTCTGGGCCCGGAGGCGCGGTAGGGCCCTGCGCGGGGGGGTGCGGGGCACAAGCGCCTGGTTTGTGCTGCGTGGCGTTGGGTCTGAAGTGCCGGGGCTAACGGGCACGACCCCCCGAGCCTCTCTGAGCCCGCCTGGCCTTTGCTGACTTGTTTTAAAGTAATAGCAATGGTATAATTAGCCGGGTAGGCTTTTTTACCTGGATTAGACGTTTTTGCTTGTTCTTTTTAAAGTTTATGTGGGATCACGTATCTTTTGTGCTCTGGCAGCTGGTATAAACACCTGATTAGGTCTTGTAACCAACTCGGCAGTAATGCGATCGTGTACTGTGTGTGTTTCGGGTCAGCCCGTGCTGCCAGATGGTTTGGAGCTGCTCACACCTATCAGCCTTTGAACCAACTCCGTAATTTGCGAGCACTGTTGTGGCATACGTTTCTGTTTCATAGTTTAATCTAACCATTAGATTTTAAAACTAAAACCGTGACACAGTAGTCCTGTCATGCTGTTGTCCCTACACTGTAACAGCTTCCTAGATCCATAACTGAGATTTACACCGAGAGAGGCAAATGAGTTGAAATTGTAACAGCCGGCTTGAGTTCAAATTAGTGATTCAGTGAAGAGCTGGGTACTCCCATAGAAGCGTCTAAATTAGTTTCAAACTAGCTAGGGCAGCAGTTGTTGCCAACAGGGCACCGTTAGAGACTCAGGCTGCAAAATCTTTTGGGAACCGAACGCCAAACTCCTGGCACTCAGGCTAGCAGGACTCCCTTGCTTATCACAGTACAGCTTCTCTTTTGATAACGACAAGTTTTTTCTGTTTGGGCTAAAAATAACAGAAAGTGGGTTTAAACTTGTATTAATTTGCTATTTTAATACCTACAAAAAGTTTTAAAAGTGAAGAAGTAGTAAGAGAGTGAGAGTGAATGGTGGATGGAGGTTGGTGGGGTGGGCTGCATGTGCTGGAATTGATGTAAAGAAATGTTCATCAGACTAGGGCTTTTGAAACCTGAAATCATATACTCAGCTTTATTGCACACTGTAGAAGAAAACTAAAAAGAAAAAAAAAAGTTTTGTTTTTGAAAACTAAAAGATTAGAAAGGCAGAAAGTACGGAGCAGATCCTGTGGCATTTTGTGGCAGAGGTGGAAAAGAAATTAGAGATTTCTAATGCTCACAGATCTTCTTTACATCAAGTTATGCTGCTGATAGGCAGTATATGAGTATCATGCTGCTACTGTACTGATTCCAAATGTACATGCTACCTAAATATACCAAAGTGCTGAAATAAACGATATTATTTTTAGTGCCGATACTGTTGTAATACAATCCTGTGTGGCAATGACGGAAGGGAAAGAAGGAGGTGGGGGGCTTGAGGTCTTGCCTTCTCTGCTGCTTCCCACTTCCCAAGCCTGGCTACTAGGCTTGTCGGGAGAAAGGGACTGCGGGTCCTGGGTTACAGGTGGGTGAACAAGGGAATTATTCTGGCGTGGTGACTGAAAATCAGGAATTGGAGGAAGAGATCGTCACAGTTGAAGTCCCTCTATGAATTGTACGTTCAGTTTCCTAGAGAATTCCTAGCCCTACTCTCTCCCACAGTGTGGTTGAGATAAGAGAGCATTAATGAGGGGAGAAAAAGACATTCCCATCTCCATCACACACCCCTCAAGCCTTGCTAACTTCTTAAAGCTTCTGTTGTGATGTTTGATGATGTTGTGGAATTTCTTTTGATGTCAGCATCTTAAAGGCGTTGACAGTTGCTGTCAATGGGCACACATACTCAGGGTTTTATGTTTCTTTAATTGCAGTTTGACAGCTTTTTCCATTGAGCAGAGGCATAATTTACCTAGCTTACCTGAATAAAAATTATGTATTATATAAAAAGCAGCAATTTTGTTTGACAAATTTTGAGATACCTTCAAAGAGTCTTTGTCTTTTCCTACATATAGTGGAAATGAGTGGATTTCTAAAAAGGAAATTGTTCTTGATGTTACAGTGTTCTCATGATGTGCTTATAGTAGTACTCTAAAACCAAAACAAAAATTTGACCAAGTAATCCCTCTAATTTCAGCATCATTAGGAGTATAGATATATTAATCAGTTTGGCAAGATGATTACAAATGTTCAGAAATTTCAAAAGTCGAAGAAATTAAGATAAATAATTCTTTTTTGCCTGTCCACCTAAATATGACAAATATCCTTCAACCACAAATTGTTCTTGCGCTCATGTTCATCTTTTTTTGTGAATTTACGATGCAGGCATTATCGGAAGCGCTCTGCGTCGCGTGGACGCTCTGGTAGCCGTTCTAGAAGTCGTTCTCCGTCTGACAAAAGAGGAAAACGTGGAGAAGACAGACGCTCTAGAAGTAGAGATCGAGAACGTAGACGTGAGAGGTCACGCAGCAGGGACAAGAGAAGGTCTCGCTCGCGTGACAGAAAGCGTCAAAGGTATGACTTCTCAATTCCAGTCAAAGTAGATAAAAGTGCCTGTCATCTGAATATTGATGTCCTTCCACAATGATTAGTTACTTCACTGTTGTTCATGATAGATTTTACTATGATTAACGTTTTTACTTATTAAATGGTTTCTAGCTGCTGGTGCTGGAGTTTATAAGCTCTTAGTGGTCTTGATGATTGTTGGATTCCTTTTACAACCTGTTCCTCAATAGCAGGCTAAAATTATGCTATGATGACATGCTAAATAAATACAATTTTGTTCTGTGGCAGACGTTCAAGAAGTAGAGAAAGGGAACGGAGCCGAGAGAGAAGAAGATCCCGAAGCCGAGAGAGGAGGCGCTCCAGAAGCAGAAGTCGAGGTAGACGGTCTCGATCCTCCAGTCCAAGCAAGAACAGGAAAACAGAAACCAGGTATTAGTATTCTCTAATTACAATCAATGTCATAGTGACAAAATACCATAAAACTATTGGTAGCATGGAGGGAATCGTCAGGCAAAGCTATGCAAAGCTTTGATTTGTAGAACAAGGAGAGTATTACGTGTGTGCTGTTATGATCTTTTCCCATTGCTTAATGTGTCTAACGCAGTTTGTTGTGAGAATGTTTCTGTAAAAGAAAAAGATCCATGTTGTGGCAGCTAAAAAAAGCAGTTAACTAAAGTTATGACTGAATTTCATTCTGAAAGTTTTGTAGTTCTTCATTGTTATCTCAGATTCCAGTATTGATAAGTAATGTTTTGTGTCTCAGCATGAATGCCCAAATCAGTAAAGTACAGGTGTTCTCTAGCACAGGCATTACGTTGAAGTGTAACTTTCTTTAAACTTGTAAACTACTGGAGAATAGTAAGTTTTAGCTACAAGATTTGCTGCACTGCAGTGTTCTCAGTGATGCGGTGTATCATATGCTTTCTTAGATAAAGCACTTTATTTCTTAGGAAACATACAGGGCTTTTGAAAAATGCAGGTGGGGTAGCAGCAAGGAATCTATAAACAGCATCATGGTCACATCTGTAACTGGAATTTCTAAACTGTTATAAGTGCCACTGTTTGTGCCTGAGCTCAATGTTTCAATCCATTCTTTACAGAAGGGTGTTCTAAAGAATGTAAGCCAATAAAGTTTGGAATCTACTTTTTAAAATTGTATTTGTGCAGAAAAATAAAGTGCATAGTGTAACACTTCAGAGAAGGTCAAGAAACCTGCTTTGGTAGAGCCATGGCCTGTTTATCTGCTGTTTGTTGAATTCTGTGGGTGTGCTTAGTGCTGCACTCAATGGGTTTGACAAGTACTAGTCTTAGGGGTTTACAGTCGAATAAACTGTGTAGTAAATAGACTTAGTAAAGAGGTGAAGCTTGATGACTTTAGAAATGTGTAAAAACTTACTACAGGTCATGTTCTTTTAAATATATTTTAATGGAATTTTCAGATATAATTACAAACAGCATATAATCACACTATACTGTAAAATGAGTGGGAAGTCTGTAAGTTGTAACAGCAGTCTGTATGAAGAATAAGCAGGTTGATGACAATCTAGAAATTGTGAGAAGCTGGAATCACAGAGTCTTTTGGAATAAGTGTATGGTTTGTATTAGAATAGCCCAATGGAAAAGGCCTAATGAGATTTAATTGGCTAAAGTTAATTTTACATTTAGTATCATGAGTTAGCACATGCTTGTTTTGGATGCTCTTCTTTTTTCTTTTTAAAGTGAAGCAAGTAAGGATGATAAAATCCATGATAAATGGGTTTTGTATTAAATACAAGTCTGCCCGTTACATTTAAGTTACATGCGTAGCTTTTCCCAGGGAGAGGTGTTTTTATGTCTTTCAGCCAGTACTGTATGCTCAGGGGGACGTTCAAACTTCCATGGCAAGATGCTAGATCACTTTACCTTTCTCTAGAAATTCAACAAACAGGAAATTTTTAGTATCTCTTTTCTAACTGCTGTCTTCAAGGAGGTGTAAAATAAACTGCAGAACCACTAGTGTATCAGTTGTAAGTGTTCTTGAAATGAAGTCTGCAACTTCCCCCTGTAAAGAAACGAGAAGAACAGAACCAAAGCATGTGAATTGGTGGATTGCAATAGATACTACATTTCTGGTAGTTAAAGGGAGTGTTTCCATGATGTGGAAAGATCCTCTGGGAGGCAGTGTGCTTTGTAAGGTATTTGAAAACATAAACCTGTACAGGGTGTTCATAGTTCTGTTTCTATCCAGCACATACGTATCCTCCCCCTGAGAAAAGCTGTAATGTTCTAAGAAATCTTTGATCTTACCTTTCAGATCAAGATCTAAAGAAAAGACAGAAGGTGTGGAAGTTTCCAAAGAAAAGAAAAAAGACAAAGAAGACAAAGAAGAAGAGAAGGATAAAGATGCTACCACAAATACTGTGGCCACAGAGGTAGAAGCTTTTAACACCTATAAATTCAAACCAGGAATTAAGTTAGCCATAGATTACTGCATTAACAAAAGAAAACTTCTTAAAGCTGGACAAAGTCCCCAGTGAATGAAAGAGTATTCTCTTCTGCAACACAGACTCTTGTCACGGGGTATGCTTACAGTTCTTGGCATAAGAGACATTCTTCTCAGTTCAAGATTTCAAACTGCTTAGACCGTGAACCACAGACAAGTGTGGAGGATCTCTCATTTTTCACATATTAGGTGTCAGTAGAGGAGCTGAAAATGTTTTTGGCCTCTGGACCCAGGCAGGAATCAAAGAACAAAGGGAGAGGAAAACTCACTTTGCCTTGTTCCGTGACATGAAAAGATGTGCCTAGATGAAGAATTCCCAAACGAGCAGTTTTAGCTAACTCTTCTAAACCAGCACGTTGTTACTAACCCTCCTTTGTTAATAGCTGCTTCAGTCAGTGAGGGCTCCCCAGGCCCAAACCAATTGCAGACTTTTTTACTAGAAGGACTTTTGCAAGTAGAGGGTAACGTGATAATTCTTTAGTCCTTTATGAATCAATGGCTAAAATGAGTTGAAACTCAGTGGTGTGAGATACAATATTTTTTCCTAGTAAATAAAGGAAAGTTTAATTCACTGTTATCTTAAAAATTATATACTGGCTACTATCATGAAAAATAAAATAGTTAACTGCATTTCTTACTTGAAAGTGTTCTAGTTGATGTTAGTATTTTTCATTTACTTCTGTTGTGGTAAGTTTGTGGATGTCCAGTCTTCTATGGCATGCTTACACAACAGTTACATTTGTTTGAAGAAGCATAGGCTAAAGCCAGTGGCCATTAATTTTCACTATTTGCTTGGTTTTTATCATAGAATTTTGATCAGAACAAACTAGAAGAAGAAATGAGAAAACGGAAAGAAAGAGTGGAGAAGTGGAGGGAAGAGCAACGCAAGAAAGCTATGGAAAACATAGGAGAACTGAAAAAAGAAATTGAAGAGATGAAACAGGGGAAAAAATGGAGTTTAGAAGATGATGACGGTATTTAACTTTTTATATATAACAGTTAAAATACCTTTGTTCCTAATAGTATTTTTATTACATTATCTTTAAAGCATTTAATCACTTTTCAGAATGTGAACTATGAAATAACAAAGCCTAAATCTGGTCATGGTTCCAAATGGTTTAAGATACAATTGAGATTAACAAAGTGGAGAGATTTGTTTGAGGAAAAATGACACAGTAATAAAACCGTACTGTAATTATTTGAGTAGGCTAATGATTTAACACATGCATTTCTCTCTTT
>NW_009628545.1:6240-29630 GCF_000690535.1 Cariama cristata
CTTTTATTCCCATCTTTCTTGCTCATATTAGATGATGAAGAGGAAACCGCAGAAGGAGAAAAAGAAGGCAATGAGGTTGAAGATGAAGAATTAGATCCTTTGGATGCTTATATGGAAGAAGTAAAAGAAGAGGTCAAGAAGTTCAATATGAGGAGTGTGAAAGGTGGAGGTGGGAGTGAGAAGGTAAAATCACTTAAGATTTCTTATCTTTGTCTTTTAAAAATAGCTTTGTGTTTTAATATCAAAATGCCTTTGAAAAAAAGAGGGAAATGTGCAAAAAAGCAAGAACTAAGTTAGATGCACTTAATGCCTGTTTGCCTTAACTTTAATTTCCTGGTGTTTTTATCAAGCTGTTTTATTCTGATAAAATTTCACTGAAGGAAGTGGGGAAAAAAAAAAAAACACCACCAAAAGACCAGAATAATGCATTCAGAAGTACAAATATTCTGTATATGTTATACAGTATGTTTTTTGTTTTATATGATAGTGCAATAATTTTTCTTAATTGTTTTTGTAGAAATCTGGACCAACTGTTACCAAGGTAGTAACCGTGGTGACAACCAAAAAGGCAGCTGCAGAGTCAGAAAAGAAGAAAGGGGAGCTCATGGAGAATGACCAAGATGCAATGGAGGTAATGGAAGCGCCTTGTATTTCTACTATGAAAAGGCAATGTGCCTCTTGTAAGAGGCATGAGAACGAGGATAGTCCTGGGATTTTTCCATCTCCTAGGAGATAAACATTTAGTCACTTAATTCTCAGAACTATGGTCACAAGATTTTTGATCTTGCACAGTTTCTTATTACTTGTACTGTTTTTTTTCTGAAATTGCCCTTGCAACTTTATTGTTCAGAGGCAGTGTTATACCGATGAGAATGGAATGAGTGCATCGGGTTGTCTGGCTTTGTATTTGTTCTTAATATGATCGGGCTGGTGTAGGTCCCATGTAGTGTGTGTTCAGTTCACGTTACTGAAATTGGGCAGGCAGTCTTGGTGATCCCATGTGTGAATGACACACTAGCTAGTATAGAGTGTTTACATACGTAGCTGCTCAGTCTTCAGGTTCAGTTGCATGTATCTAATCTGAAAAAAGGGGGTTTGTCTGTTACGTTGTTGCTGAATTTCTTTGTAAGTATAAATATATTAATTTCCAAAACACCTATAAGTTATGGTATATAAGTAAACACTTTGTAAATCATAATGAGACATCTCTTTTAGCACAAATGAGAGGTAGATCTTCTCATTTTACAGTTTAGGAAACAGTAGAAAGGAGTTTGATTCTGCCTAGGACTACGAAATGCTACGCCAAGTCATGTGTTCTAGTAGACAGCACCCTAAACCAAATATATAAGCATTTTCTGTTACACTGGCTGTAAATAACAAATGTGTTTTAGTAGGAAGAGGTAGTACAAGTAGATAAATGCCAGCTGCCCTCTCTGGATGTAGGTTCAATGAACTGGTAGATCTCCCCGTAGTCTTCATAGTGTGCAATTTTTTGCATGTTGAGCAGTGGGAGATCAGCCTGAATATTGAATTTTAACAGAAACAGTGCTCTGGGATTCTCATAGAGCCATCTTGCTCAGTGATTGGACCTGAACTGCTCAGAATTACTTTTCTGTGTCCCAACTTCTAAAAATGCTTTCTGGAGGATAGGAATATTGAGTACTTAATGTGGTTGTGTGTGCTGTTGTAGGCCTGAATAGTTGTTAAGGGTATGGGTATGTGTCTGTCTGGGGCGAGGACTTAGAGAGGCAGCCTTGCCCAAGTCGTAAACTAGATACCTGGCTAGCACTGTGGCTCAGCTGGGTCATGCTAAGCTCTGTGTTGCTGCAGTTCCAGTGTTAGTAGTAGTCGACTAGTTTATAGCTGAATTGAGTGCATCCGTCAGAACTGTGACTGCAGTGGAACACAAACCAGTGGGGTGCTGGCTGGATTTTTTTTCTTAGTAGTTACCTCTTACTGCTCCTGTTATATGGCAGTGATTACTTCTGAATGACGAGGCTGGTAGTTAGTATTCATAAGGTCATGAAAGTGATGCAGAATGTGGTGAAAGTTAAGGTTTGGGAGAAACATGAAAGAAATAGGTGAAAGAACAATTGGGACTCTTAAACTGAGAGCAGGTTTTCAGTATCTGGTCTAATAGGGTAAGGAGTAACTCTTGCTTCTGAGTAAAGTTTCTCTGTGAAAAAAACAGCCTCTTGGAATACCATTTATACTAATTTACACACAAATTATGATCTATACAGTATTCCTCAGAAGAGGAGGAAGTTGATCTTCAGACTGCCCTGACTGGCTATCAGACCAAGCAGAGAAAGCTGCTAGAACCAGTGGATCATGGAAAGATAGAGTATGAACCTTTCAGGAAAAACTTCTATGTTGAAGTACCAGAACTAGCTAAAATGACTCAAGAAGGTAAGGCAAATACAACCAGAACACCTTGGGTACTAGTAAAGAAGAGAATGATGGATTTTGATATGCAACTTGGTATAGAAAAACACTCGAATCACTGTTATTGATAGCCTCATATAATTATATATGAGGCTTTGATTGAAAAATTTACCTGAGTCCTTTTCGCCTATCTCCTGTATATATGTGTAACAAGCTAAAAGCTGTTTTTCTGATGGTGATAAAATTAGTATTTCATGTTCAGGGACAGATCAAGAATATTTTGATCGAAGTAGTAGAGAAATGTCAAATTTGACTCTGTTGTAATGCAAACTCTATTTCAGAGGTGAATGTGTACAGGCTGGAGTTGGAGGGAATTACAGTCAAGGGAAAAGGCTGCCCCAAACCAATAAAAACCTGGGTACAGTGTGGTATTTCCATGAAGATTCTCACTGCCCTCAAAAAGTAAGCAAGCACTTTATGAACTATATCATGTTTGATTTTGCTTACTATGTTCTGTCATACGTATATGAGAAAAACCTTTTTCTTTGTTGCATAATGCAACATGTCCGTGTTTGTAGATGTTACGTATATAGTCATCAGAGTGTTTCTCACTCAGTGTTTAACTATTGTTATGAGCTATTCCTTCTGCCATTTGTGTCATGCTCTTTTAAATGGCACTGATACATGTATGTAAATATGAATGTGCAGAATTTTTTTGGCATGATTTTGTGATTTCACATCTGTCAAATCGCATTTTGTTCTTAAAATACCTTTTTTTTTCCTTTCTTTAAGACACGGCTATGAAAAGCCCACTCCCATTCAAACCCAAGCTATCCCAGCAATTATGAATGGACGTGATTTGATTGGTATCGCTAAAACAGGAAGTGGAAAAACTATTGCATTTCTGTTGCCCATGTTCAGACACATTATGGATCAGAGAGCGTTAGAAGAAGGAGAAGGTCCCATAGGTACAAAGCTTTTATTTTCAAAATTGCTATTTAAATAAATAAAACCACAAGCATACTCTATAGAAGGGTCTTCAGTTCTTATCTTGGTTACAGGGAGGAATGCTTACTTACTAATGTCCATTAATGGGTAGCTTTTTTTTTGTTTAGTTAATGATCACCGTGCTATTTAATGTTGTTTGTACTCACTGTGCTATCTAGTGTTGTTTCAAGAGCACTCGCGTGTCCATTATATCTGGAAAGGAGACCTTACTCCTCTGATTTTGAAACTTTGACCAGACTTCCACCCCATCTTCATACTGTATTAACTGTCTTTTTCTTGAAATATAATTTCAAGTTAATTGCCATAAACATCATTAGAAAATAGTCATTTTTATTGTATAAATAACAACATCTTGTATGTTACAATGTATGATGAAAACGCTTCGTTTTTCAGCTGTCATTATGACACCTACTCGTGAGTTGGCTTTGCAGATTACCAAGGAGTGTAAGAAATTCTCAAAGACACTTGGGCTTCGAGTTGTCTGTGTTTATGGAGGAACAGGGATCAGTGAACAGGTATGCAAAAGACATACCTTACTTAAGTAACTCTTGAACTTTATTAGTTAATCTTACTTTTGCAGTGAATTTAGTTCCTTTCTCTTTCCCATAAATCCAGTACATTTGCAGCCTTCATTATGGATTTTCTCTGTATGAATGGTAGTAGTGCAAAAGCTTAAGAGTTTGCACATACCTTTACCTTAAACATACTGATCTTCTTGAAAATTCTCAAGTATGGTCCTTAAAAGTTTCTGTTTCTTTTTACATTATATACTGAGCATGGCAGTAACTAAACTATTAGTGGGATGTGATACTTTGAAAGTTATTGAGAAGCTGTATTTTTATGGGAATTCCCCTCAAGATAACAGAAGCGAGAAAATGTTAACTTTGGTTTATTGCATTATCAAATATTGCATGTTAGAGTAATTTAGAGATTGATTTCAAGGGGTTCTGCCCTGCCCCCCATTTATGGAAACAACAGGAGTGACCATCTGTGATGGAACATGGTTTATTTAGTATCAGTTGTCCCTGATATAACATGTGACGTTTCTTATAGACCCTTAACTGTATAGAAGTCATATCTCAATTATAACTACTTCAAGGGATAGTAACTTAGGTTGTCAGAGGCTACTCTTTTGGAAAGCAAAGTTTTCCAAAGACTTAATTGCTAAGTAAAATCTTTACATAAAAAATTCACGTTAGTAGAACAGCTGTATTACAGTGTATGGTTGGGGTTTTTTTTTGCAAGGTGATACATGTTGAAAAAAAAACACAAAGCAAAAACCCACTCTAATAGTTTGTTTGCTGTGTTTTAAAAATCAGATAGCTGAACTCAAAAGAGGTGCTGAAATTATTGTTTGCACACCTGGACGTATGATTGACATGTTAGCAGCTAACAATGGTGAGTAGAAACCCTTTTCCTATGGAGAATATTTTATATTTGTTATGTAATTCTAACAAATTCAAAAGATCATGTATTTTGATAAATGGTCTTACGGAATTTTCTTATATCTCTTCAGGCTGCACTATCTAGCTATTGAGAATATATAGCACTAGTAATAGGTTTAATCATATATTGGTTTGACTTTTTTGGGGAGGACAGGAAATACTACATTCTTGAAGAGTTTCTGAGAATGTTTATCATTGTTAAACTTAAAATGTGCTGATCCAAATTTTTTAACTTCAATTAAGATAAAGGTTATATAACAGTTGCTTATTTTGTCTGCCCATTGATCCTTTATTATTGCTAGTGTAGCTCAGCAGTTACCCACTTTTACGTAAGAGCATCTTACTCTGCCTTTATCTGTTGGTTTTAAAAAACAAACAAAGAAGCCCTCCCTAAATAACTGTTCAAAAGTAAAAGAACTGACCTTACATCAAATACTCAGATTGATTAAACTGAGCCACTGCAGCTTTAAGAGGTTTTGTCCTAGTGTAACCATTGCATGCTTATTAGATAAAGTTTTATTATTAAATTATTCCACATCAAAACCTCTACTAAACTGTTGACATTATTTAACTTCTGTGGAAAAAGTACCTTCAAGACATATAGAACTGGGCTTCCAAGACTTAAATCGTCAAAGGTAGGTACATTAATGCTGTTCCCAAGTAATTTTACAAAGTTATTATTTGGGGATGAAAGTGTTAAGATGTTAAATAGATATGTAGATTTTAAGAAATATCTATTTTGTTCCTTAAGTATGAATTCCATAGCTTAAAAAAATGCAGCGCTAAATCTCTAAAAAATAATTTGAGGATTCAGCTACAATTTGCTGAAACTGAAAGGACCAAATTCTACTGTAGTTTGATAGGCACAAGTCTGAGTGATAGTTGTAGAAAATGTGAAAAATCTGTTCCATTCCGAGAGCGTTTGCCAGTGTCACTTCACAGTTGTTTGGAACTGAGTGTGTTCACATGTTTGTATCGTTTGAGAATATGACTCTTAAATCCCTGAGTTGAGTCCTTCTCATGAAAGGGAATCTCTTAGCTATTTGTTTGGGAAGGGTGCTAATTATCCTGTCCATTGTAATTTCAAAAATGTTCACAGATATACAACTTGCTTATTTTGTTTCCAGCTGTCCCAGAGTTTGGGGTGGTTCTTAATTTTAAATGTAGTAGTGTTACTGGGTAGGTTTTAATCTTTATATATACATTTTGAAAAGACTGCTTATTCTGTTTCATGCATATTATTAGCAGTTAACTAGAATTAGTATGATTATCCTCAAATAGTTATTTCTAGCTCCAAGGAAGCATTACAGATTATATGTATAAAAGGAATTTTTATGAGGCTGCAACAGTTAGCACTGGACTTTGCCTTCCACACATGCGCTGTAATCTCTAATATGTTTTTTTCTAGGTGGCGCTGTCAGATAATGGCTGATGTGGCTCCTTGCTTCATCTCAGTCTTAGTTTTATGATGTGTTTTGGCGAGGGCAGTTTTCTGAATTTTACAGGTTCTTCTGGCCCTATGATGGTATGCAAGAGAAGAGTTTGACAAAATAAAGGGCCTTGTGCATACTTACACATTTCCCAGAATGTATACGTGATTAAAATGAGAACATTAAAATTCACATTTAGTGAATTTTTTAAAAAATTAATTAATGTCCTTGTTAGAAGATAGTGAGACTATATAACAGTTAAAAAAAATTATTCCTGAGGGAAACTAGATTTCCATTTGATTTTGTTTCCCATGTGCTTTTTCCTCTCCTTTCACAGGTCGAGTGACAAATCTCCGTAGAGTCACGTATGTTGTACTTGATGAAGCAGACAGAATGTTTGACATGGGTTTTGAGCCTCAGGTAATTAATGACATGAGTGATATTGCCACAAGACATTATTTTACACGTAAAGGATTTTGCAATGCTACATTTTTGTTACACTGCCAGTGAGTGTTCAAAAAGATGTGCTACATATGGACAACAGTTTAAACTTTAATTTTTCTATTATATTCACATGCTTTATTTTTGATAAATTCTTTTATAGCTTAGATTTTTCTCTAATGTACTTTTTTTTTTTTTTAATGCACTTGTTTTGGATACTTGTGGCCATGTTGTAGCCCTATGTAATCCCTTGATGCAGGTGTCATAGTAGTAGTTGTAGCCTGCTTGTAAAGTCTTTGATGTCTCTTGGCAATGTCGTGCAGGAGACAGGAACAAAATGTTGCAAATATTGGTGACAAATTACTTGCTGGCGGCTGTGGACATCCAGGACTCTTTCAGTTGTCATCAGGCTATATTGTCTTCCAAAACTAAAGAAAATTCCTTTATTTGGTCTCTTGAGCTGTAAGGTTTCTGCTGCATGTCTTAAGATCTCTGCTGGGCTGTTGTTGGGTTGCATATTGCCACTCAACTTCCTTTTGAATCCAGCAAGTTTTGCCTGTGTTCCAATGCCAGCACCAGTGTCCCAAGAGGAAGTCTGTACAGAAAGGTTTTGTAATCTCTGGAGGGCAGATACCAGCTAACTTTAAAGACAACGGCTCTGTATGTGTATGAAGTTCAGTTATAGCACTTGGGTATTAACAGGGAATGTTCTCTTAAACCAGGTTATGCGCATTGTAGACAACGTCAGGCCTGATCGTCAGACTGTCATGTTCTCTGCTACTTTTCCCAGAGCTATGGAGGCACTAGCTCGGAGAATCCTAAGTAAACCTATAGAAGTGCAGGTCGGAGGCAGAAGTGTTGTCTGTTCTGATGTGGAGCAGCATGTTGTGAGTATCACATACCTGCCTCTCTTATCTTCTCGCTTGCAAAAGATTATTTCCAGCAATATCAAATATAAACTGATACACCCACAGAGGTTTTGTTTTCAGAACTTTAGTGGCCTTATTAAACATGAACTCAGAATAAACTAACACCCTAATCTGCAAATGCAATGTGATCACTTCTTCCCCCCCCTCCCATTTTTTTTTTTTTTTTTTTTTTTAAAAAAAACTCGGGTTTATGCCACTGAGCTGGACAGCAGTTTTGCCACTAGCTGTGTAAACAGCCTGAAAAAGCCATCCCTGTTCCTGATTTTTATTTTTATGAACCCTGAATGTATTTAATGACTTAAGATATAATTTATACTCTTTCTACTTTGCTTTTGTATGTCTTTTTCCAGATTGTCATAGAAGAAGAGAACAAGTTTTTGAAGTTACTGGAGCTACTGGGACACTATCAGGAGAAAGGATCGGTTATCATATTTGTAGATAAACAAGAACATGCTGATGGGTTGTTGAAAGATTTAATGAGAGCCTCTTATCCTTGCTTGTCTCTTCACGGAGGTAATCTGCAATCTTAAGGATTTATATTAACAACTCCAAACCATAATATTGGTATTCAGTAGTTATAAAGAGAAGTTGCTTAGTTCCTGTATAGTACCAGTTATTATTTTTTTTCCTAAGCAGATTTTGCCTTATAATTGGGAAAGAGATTTGTCTCTTAATTTGAAATAGACATGATAGTTTTCTGTAATTACTCTTTATTGTTCCCTGTGAGATGGTACCGGATGCCAAATCTTGTCTCTGTGCAACGGGATTGTTACTGAAAGTTAACACCTCTCCGGGAATATTACTAACTACTTGTTGCTGTAGAGTGGTGAATGCCATTGGGGGAGTATTATATGGTATTTTTATTTGAGATTCCCCAATAATAACAGCTGTTTCACTTTTCTGCCATCAAGTAGTAATATAACAGAAGTGGTTTAGTAGCAAGAGGAGGAAATCTCTTTAGAATATTGTCCATCCCAGAGTATTTTAAAACTTTCTATGTATAATGCTCTTCAAAATACAGTAACCAGTGAGTACAAAACCATTGTTCATTTAGTGCAACAATGAAAGAGGGAAAAATATTCTTGTTATTCTGAGATTTCTTTTGCCTTTAGAGAACAAAGCCTCTAGATGAGGTCTCAATTGAATATAAGAAGTCAAATAGACAATCATAAAGAAACTTTTGAGGATCTTGGTATGGGAAAACATCTCTTTGTAGTGGAAAAAATGAAAGTTTTGGTATTCTGGTTAATAAACTAAGAGATTTATTATTCTGGCTAATATATTTTGCCTGTAAAAGTGCAAACGTACTGAAATTTTATTTGCTTAGTCTTTTGGTTGTTTGAAGTTGGAGGATGTTTTGACCTGTGTGTAAATTCTTTTGGCTCAAAGCAGAGCTTTATAATTAACTGTTTTGTCTGGTTTCTTGCAGGTATCGATCAGTATGACAGGGACAGCATAATTAATGATTTCAAGAATGGAATTTGTAAACTTCTAGTAGCCACATCTGTAGCAGCAAGGGGCTTAGATGTAAAACAATTGATGCTGGTGGTCAATTACAGCTGTCCCAACCATTATGAAGATTATGTGCACCGAGCAGGCCGAACTGGACGAGCTGGCAATAAAGTATGTATAATCACATACCTGTTTTGGTTATTACTGCAAATTTTTCCTTATTTATTGCTTGATCAAGGTGTTCCCAAGGGATAGGTACAGAGCGAGTAAACTACCCAATGTTACTGATGGGAAGAGGATTTTCCTTTAGAGTGCATCTAAGGTTTTTGAGTGATGGTGTGTAAAATATATTCTGAATTTTAGCACTATGAAAGT
The DNA here is from genome assembly GCF_000690535.1 of Cariama cristata. Classification (NCBI taxonomy): domain Eukaryota; kingdom Metazoa; phylum Chordata; class Aves; order Cariamiformes; family Cariamidae; genus Cariama; species Cariama cristata. The sequence continues at coordinate 15,706 of NW_009628545.1, forward strand.
TGGAACTTAAATGTTCTTCTGACGTATGAATGTTCTTTTAATACCAAAGTTTGAGTGTTTTTCACTGTTGGAAATGTGCCCTACTAAATTTATAAGATTTTATTTTCCAAACTTTTAACCATGACAAGATTGAAAGGAAAGACTTCAGTTTCTGCTGTCTGTGGTTAATTACCTCTGTATCAGCTTCCTGGGAAATCCCATTATTCAATATAATGTCTAGTGTTCCCACTAAAAAAAGTTTATGCATCAATATCATGGTTACTTTTATTGACCAGAACAACAGCATCTGTGCAAGGGTGCTTCAATAAATTTAGAGATAAAATGTCTTTAGAGATTTTTCTTTATTATCTTTTAAATTAATTTTGACCAGGGGTATGCATATACATTCATTACTGAGGATCAGGCACGGTATGCTGGTGATATCATTAAGGCTTTGGAATTGTCCGGGAATCCAATTCCTACTGATTTGGAGAAGCTCTGGGCTGACTTCAAAGACCAACAGAAGGCTGTAAGTAATTCTTTCTTCTGTAGTGGGCTTTGATCTGGGTTTAATGCATATGCACGTGGGTCCAGTTGTACGGCATATATACACGAGTCATCTCACTGACTTCATGGAGAATGCATATGTATGCTTAGGTAAATGTGTGTTTTCAAGATTGGGATGTTGAATGTCATTTGTGGGACTGTTCTTGAGAGTTTAAATATTGTCATCCAGTATGTGATAGAGAAATGCCTACTGTATAAGGGACACCTTGGCTTTTATCAAAATTCATGTAAAATATAATGAAGTTCTTTCACAGAATTTGTATTATTATTTCCAGAGTTCTCGCCATCAGAAGATCTTGCTCATGCTGAGAAGAGTGACTTTGGAGTTTTTCTGATATAAAAACTGGAGGGTTTTTTTTACTACATTTGAAAAGCCTTTAAAATACATACTTACAGAAAATCCTAGTAGTGTATTGTTTCTATCTGCTGAATTAACATAGCTTTTTTGTTACACTTCATTGTAAAATACAGTTTTTAAATTTGAAGAGTTTTCTAAATGTGCTAAGATTTGCGTTTTTAAGTAAATAACTTCAAAATTATTTGTATAATTTTATAGTTATTTTATGACTATTGGAATTGGAATTTTAAACTTCTCAGTATGAAAATACATGTTTTTGTTTTCAGGAGGGAAAGTTGATTAAAAAAAGCAGTGGATTCTCTGGCAAAGGTTTTAAGTTTGATGAAACAGAACAGGCTTTGGCTAATGAAAGAAAGAAGCTCCAAAAAGCAGCTCTTGGCTTGCAAGATTCAGATGATGAAGATACAGCAGTTGATGTAAGCACCTGAAAATAAGATTTAAGTTGCTTAAGGTTTTCCAATATTTTTTTTCCCGCCAGTAGGTTGCATAACATGTTGCAGAACATGTGGATTTTTGTTACTCCATGTCCTACGCTACTGACTTAATTAGTTAAATTCTATGACTAGATCTGTATGTATTCTTCAATATAAAAGATCTGTAGCTACGAAGCTCAAGATCTATGAACATCTTGAAAATTTCTTTCTGACTTAACTGGTATTTTATACTTAATATATGTAGTTATGTAAATGTCACATAGATTCTTTTCTTTGTAATATTAATCTTGCGTAAATGAAATAGAATTGTTGCCCTCAATTACAAACATTTTTTTACTTGCAGTGTTTTAAATAAATTCATAGTAGCCTCTTCTATTTCTAAATCCTTATTAGATTTCTTTCTTAATGTTTGCTAGACTCCTTTTCGTGACCTTGAAAGTAAACACTATATTCAAAGTTTTTCCTCATTTTTAGAACATCTGTTCCTTTTGTTGAATTGTAGTTCTGGGCAGGCTTGTACCGTTTATACAAGATTAATTTCTTTAAAAGCATATAAACTAAATGCACCTTAGTGTTTTCTTTCTTTAGGATGGTACGATTATCTAATGGTAAATGCAGTGATCTAATAATTGTTACTTTCTTTAGATCGATGAACAAATTGAAAGCATGTTCAATTCAAAGAAAAGAGTAAAAGACATGGCAGCACCAGGAACATCAAACGCTCCTACACCATCAGCTGGGAATGCAGAAAAATTGGAAATTGCTAAAAGATTGGCTTTGAGAATTAACGCCCAGAAGAATCTTGGAGCAGAGGCACAAGTATTGGTCCCCTTCCACTTCAAGGTCAGGCTCTTTAGAGAGCATTTTTTTTCCTTTTTTTTTTTTTTTTTTTTTTGTTAATAGAAGTTGTTCAATTCTTTGTTCCGTGGCTACCATTTTCTTTCGTGTTTCTGCACACTAATGTACTGCATTATTTAACTCATTTGTGCTGGGCTAACTCGGTTATAAGTTGTAGGATTTGTAATTGAGCTAATATGATAATAAAATTTAATACAGAACTGGAAATGCTTTGTCAGTCTGGGCAAAGAGTTAATTCATTACTGATAAAATTACAGGATTAGGTTTTGTCAGCTTTAGCAGAGTTGCAGAACATCTTTCTCTGCTGAAGCATGTGATATACAATCCATATAAATTTAGGTTAATGTGGTCTGGAATGTCCAAAGGTACTGTGAGCTGAAGATACAAAAGACCAGTAAGATCTCTTCTATACAGGTGTGAGGGGAGTTACTGAGAGGAAGGAAGAAAGAGAAGCTTGGAAAATGTATTTGTTATGTGGACAATTACATAGAAAGCTGTAATAACCTTGTTGGTTTATATAGGACTTCTTTTGGCTATCTTGTTCTCACCATGGACCTAATTTTTTTACAGGATGTGATGCAGCAGGCTACAAATGCTATCCTGAGAGGAGGCACGATTCAAGCGCCTACTGTATCTGCCAAGACCATTGCAGAGCAACTGGCTGAAAAAATCAATGCTAAGCTCAATTATGTACCCATAGAGAAGCAGGAGGAAGAGAAACAGGATGGAGGACAAAATGAATCCTTTAAGAGATACGAAGAAGAATTAGAGATCAATGACTTCCCACAGGCAAGTAACCATTTTGCTATAATGAAGTGTAAATGACCATTATTTAACAAAGGCTATCTTCATAGCTTGGACTATGATTATATCAATAAAATATTTTGTCTCTATTACTTATCATACCTAATTGAAATTACTACATTATCTGTGATTACCTCTCAGCTTATAGACAATGCTTTGGACATATTCCAGAGAATACCAGAAAAAGAAGCATTTCTTATCATACAAAAATCTTTTCACCCTCTGCCGCTGACTTTTCTCATATCCAAATCTTTGACACTGTCTGGCATTTTATTTCAAAGGCCATACTACTATGACTGATACCGTTGTTTCTTTTTTTTTTTAATTACGTGAATATTTTTGCCATTCATTGCTGTTGTAGTCTACCTCATCTGTTATTTTGAGGACTTATATTCCACGCTATCAAGCACAAATTCCTTGTATTTATCTTTGAGGTTCTGCCCAGGTTTGCTGTATTTTACAAGTAGTTGTGTTGTTAGTTTGTTACCCATCCCTCTCAGAAATCCTCTTAATTCTTATCCTAAGCGGTTTCTCATTCGTAGAACATGCTCTAGATTTTATAATTTTGCTAAGGATCCTTCTAACCCTTTAAGGATATGCTTTGCATAGGTACAAAGCATTGCCTGCTCATAATGGCTAGACAAGTAACTGTTCTGTTGTCTGCATATGTGTGCAAATAAATAAATTTTAGATCTTTAGATTTATTTTTTTTTAGAGCTGCACTAGAAAAAATAGCTCTTTTCTTGATCTTCTTTTTGTTCTTCCATATTTTGTAACATCTTCTCTGACGTATATATGTATATATGGCAGTTCATCAGTGGGCATCATTATGGCTCGTTATGTCCCTGGAAAATCTCTATAAAGGAGAGGGACTCTCTTGTACCGTATACACGTATAATACTGAACACAGTGCAGATCTGAGATGACAGAGATAAAGTAAGATAAAACGATTGCCTAAAGCAAGAATGACAGCTGACTGTGTAAGCTGATTTTTATAGAAGTACTGCACAACCATTCACTACCACCGTGTGTTAAGATACGCATAGGGTAGCCTTCCTGATTATGTGTGCAGTTATTTCAGAGAGTCAGATTAATGATGATAAGGTACCTCTTGTAGAGAGAATATGTAACAGGAAAAGTTTTGATCCAGGGACATACAGCTTGCCTTTAGAGGCTGGATTCCAAAGTTGGCCTCTGGAAAAGCAGTGGTTTAAGGTAGGATACATGGCATGTTTGCTCAGCCTGCTAGAACTGAGAAACCAAACAGGGACTGGAGGGGATTATTCTTCCCGTCAGGAGTAGCTTTGCCTTCACACCAAGGCAGCGCCAGCTTCTCCAGTCTTGTCCTAAGTCCTCGGACTTTGAATGCCAGAGCTCACCACAACAAAAAAATTGTCTCAATCTACAAGTAACTTACAACGACCTACTGTATACTTTCTAGTAATTTCATTGGCTAAATTAATGGGATGCATTTATCATAGTGAAGTATTTTTGAGGATATTGGAGAGATTTTTACAGAGTTCTGAAAAACAACTGGCAGTCTTTATTCCTTAGGCTTTATTTTTGGAGATTTTAAGATTTACTTACTTTTATCTTTAACCAATGAGCTGTGTAGAAATAAATAACATTAATTTTGTTAAAGGGAAGTACTTGCAGCCATTAACAGTATATGTTTGCCCTTGAAGTCTGTTCCTGTACAAAAAACGCTAAATAAAATACTTGATACTGCTTCAGAAAATCACATGAATAAAATTACAAGTTTCAAACTTTCAATGTAGCAAAATGGAAAGTCTTTAGAGTTCTTGCTTCAATAGTACTATGCATCCATTCTCTTTTCTCCTTCCATAACTTTATCTTGCTGACACAAGAGGCAGATTTTTTTAAATATACTTGCATAAAAATAACTGGCTAAAATTTCAGTCTACGTTTGTAAAGTAGAACGCTGTGACCAGTTTTCATGGTGCAGTGTTCTTGTTGTTTGTCTAAAATGTCAGTTAACCTTTGGATTGCCATTTTGTGTGATGCCTTTATCCTTGTTGATCCTCCCATATCCTTTACCTTGCAGACTGCCAGATGGAAAGTTACCTCCAAAGAAGCGCTACAGAGAATCAGTGAATATTCTGAAGCTGCTATTACAATCAGAGGAACTTATTTCCCTCCCGGCAAAGAACCCAAGGAAGGAGAACGAAAGATTTATTTGGCTATAGAAAGTACGTATTCTTTTTATAAATGTTTCAATTAAAGATATAAGTCTAGTTTTGTAATTGGACATGGAATCTCTGTAGTCATAGCATTTGGATGCTCAGTTACAGACCCACTGTAGTTACTTTGTAATTACTAAGAAACACTCACTTATCTTAATACGCTTTGTCAAATGATCCATGGGGATCACAGATATGCTTCTCCTCAGAAGACTGACCTGCCACAGAACAACAGCAAACATGTATGGAATCAGCTTGGAGGAGAGGGAAAGAAAAGGGGGTGGGGTGGGGATCAGAATAGGCACAAAGATGTCTGTGCCAGTGTGAAATAAGGAAGAAAATAGAATTGTGTGGGGTTTGGCTGTTAAAGGTATAAGAAATTAACATCAAGTAGTATAACAAAAACTTAGCAAGTCTCATGATGGTTGAATAGAGTTTTTCTCAAAGAAACCTCTAATCCTAGGTGTTTCTGAATAGTGTAACTTACGTCTGTCTGTTTTAAGTATCTTCCTTAAAACAGAACACAGTCTAGCTGTGGCAGCCTGTACAATACTAGAGTGTTCTTCAACAAATAGTTGGGGATATTCTGCAAGTTTTACAAAGTTTCTGAAAATAACCAGCAGTGTTTATTCCGTAGGCTTCACATACAGAAAATGTTTAAGATGGTAATATTTTTTTGTCTTCAGGTGCCAATGAACTGGCTGTACAGAAAGCAAAGGCAGAAATCACACGACTTATAAAAGAGGAGCTCATCAGATTGGTGAGTGAAATATCCAGAATGCAGAGGGAAAATGCCTTAATTTATGCTTTATGAGATTGATTTCTACAAATGTTGACACTCTGGCATACATTTTTATTAATATCAGGGACTGGGACCTATAGATCTCAAAAACACTGTTTCATTGAACAGCCTAGAAAATATATTGCTGTGTTCAATCAGCCAGACATACAGCTGTTATCCAGCCAGCAGATGGAGATAACACATTAACAGAGCTTTTTGAATGAAGACCCCTTAAAAAGTTAGGTCCCAATAAATTTCCCAATTTCAGCACCATCAGGCAGGGGAGAGGAGAATTACTCCCCTCATTTTAATACTTTTATCTGCGTTGAGAGATTTGTTTTGCTGTAGCTTTATAGCATACCCAGCTAATAATCAGCCGTGTTCACATAGTCTGTTTTCAAATAAGATACTATCTTGAGAAAACGTATTTTGAGTTCTGTGATTAAAGAAACCTCGGCTTTCTGTAGAATAAACCTTCAGTGATACTACGTTAGACTTGACAGTGTCTTTGGCTTTTTCTCTTAAGTAGCCTTTGACATCAGCAGTCAATTCCAGTAGTCCTGCTGAGCAATTAATGATAGTTTTGTTTCTTTTTCAAAATTGTTGACCTCCCCATAAAAATGTTTTTCAAAGGAATGCAATTGCTAAGGAACAGCTTATTTACACATAATGTGAATTTATTGTTAGTGGGGTTTTATTGCAGTTCATTCATCCATTTTCACTTTTAACTGTGGTTATTCTCTCCTTTATTTGCAGCAAAATTCTTACCAACCAACCAACAAAGGAAGATACAAAGTTCTATGAGTATTTGGAGTTATCTGTCTGCCAGTGGCTGGTGCGTGAAACTTTGTGGCTTCTGTTGTTTTTGCTGTTTACACTGCTTATTGTAAATTAAGAATTTTTTTATTTTGTCTTGCGGACATTTTTTAACAGAAAATTGATACTTGCTGAAACAACTTAATTCTCTCCACTAAAGTTATCAGTCTTAAAGCAGACCAGTTTTGGCGGAGCATGATTTAATTTAAAAGTGCAGTTTATATACTTTTCATCATAAAGAATATAAAATAAAACAGATTTTCATTTTTCTGACAGACTATACTGTTAAGTAAATTAAACAATGTTGGGATTTGTCTTGGAAATTGTTAGAATGTACCTGCTTCATATGGTGGGGATGGTTCATGCCATATCAGTTTATACTGGAAAAATGATAAAGCACCAAAATAAAGGCAGGATTTTCTCCTGATCCTTAGCATCTCTCTGGCTGGTTCCACACACATTCGTTCCTTGTACAAATGTCCCCCTAAGGTCAGAGAGTCTTGCAGTGATCGGAGTAGAGAATTTTATCCAGAAATTCTTGAGGTCTAATTTTAAGATCTTACTCTTTCCATGTCCCCTTTCATCTGTATCATCCAGGTAATACAGTAACTGTTTGGGTTTTTTGTCAAGTGAAATGTTTTGTAGTATCAAAATAGTTTTCCTGTTTTTTTTCTAAACATCAGAATTTTAGGATTTGATTTTTTTATCCCTCATTCTCAGACATAAGAATGAAAGCCTCTTTAGTTTAAGAAGAAATTATCAGAAAAAGAGAGAAACCTCTTTTGTAATGAAGTATGACTTTGTCACTTTTTTATAGCGTTCTTATATAAACATTTAATGTGATTTTTCCCCCAGGGTTGTTGTCTTTATTACTGTTAGGACATCGCTTTAAGAAAAAATGAATAATGATATTTATGAGTGAATTCCACAAATATTGACTATCATTGCAGTCAATAAGTTACTGGGACAGGCAAGACCTTTCTTTTTGAGGTCTCATCCCCATAACCATTACTATTCATGACAGACACTTAATACTCTTAAGCATTTAAATTTCCTCCCTACTTACCCGGAGCCTAAGAGGTAGCAATTTGAATTGTCTCATTCTAGCAGCTGCAAGACTTTCAAGATGATGACTTTCAAAAGGACTTTTGTAGAAAGCTTTTCTTACCTGACACATTGAGAAGAACTGTGTCATTTTAAAACAGCTGTGTATATACTGCTTTAACCCTGGTGAAGACAAATCATACAATCTGCATCATGGCTGTATACATTCACAACTTCTATTTCCAAACTTCAGGTAATTTAAATGGCTATTTCTGTTTGCATACAACTGTCTGTTACTCTAACGTCAGTGTACCTTATTTGCAATACAGGAAAGGAAAGTAATGATTATACCAACTGAACGGCATACATTTAGGATAAGAACACCCGTAATGTAGTACTTGCCAATATTAATACATTGAGTAGAACAAAGAGAAGCAGCACACGCAATAACACTTCTTAAAATTTAAAACAGAAATCCCAAACTAAAGACTTATGGTTCCCTTTAAATACATCAGGTTTCCTTCCATTAAGAACTGGGTTTTGATATGTTTCATACAACTTGTTTGTTGAATTGTCTAACTTTTTGACAGTGTCCCCCCAGAAGAGTGACAGATTTTGGTGTATTTAATGAAGAGCACTTTCAAGTTTGGACAGCCTGACACTTCTTTAAAAATCTTGTTTCAAAATGTTCATATATATATTGGTATCTCCTAAAAAAGGCATGACAGAGCCATTTTTGTGATTTCCAGCTCTGCACTGTTGGATTTCAGAGATGCAACAATGTATAATCTTTAACTTCCTGGGGTTTTTAAATGCAATGTCAATATTCCTATGTTTTTTAAATTCCAGCAAAAATAAAAATAATTTCAATGTATATTTTTCAGAAACTGTCTTTCTGAATAGCTCATCTGTTTTCTGCACTTACATTGCTTCTGCGTTTTTTTCCTATGACAGTTAACCTCATACATTTTGGAGTAGGGTGATGTGTACAGTAACTAGTGCTTGTGTTTTTCTGCTTGAAATGCAATGAGATGCAGCTCAGACTCAGTTAAGAAAGTCACACAGTGAAGGTGTTTGGATACATGAAAACAGGAACGAAATGCATGTAAGCCAGAGGAGAAGAAACTCTCAAATTAACAAATACACAAGAGAAAAATAGTGGAAACAAGATGAGAATAAAAGTTTGGAGTAGACAGAATTAAGTAATGAAAAATGTTATATTTAGTTCTTTCCAAGTGTGTCCATGGATATAGAGAATATCTTTATAAATGTCATAGTTTGGCTGCTTTCCAGGGAATCTGCACTGGACAGATTCCTGTCACCAGTTGTTGGAAGAGCACAGGGATGCTGTATTTCTAATTACTTTTTTTTTCAAAATACACATAAGCAGACCTTGATCTGTTTTCTGCCCAAGGTGATACTCTACCAGCTTTCTAGGTTGCCTTATGCTTTCAGTGCTTGAGTAAACAGTGGTACTTTGGGTGGATAAGTGATACAAGTATTTGATACTGGATCACAAATGAGTTTTTACTTGCATGTCGCATTAATGCATTGTTGTCATCATGCAATGGTGGTGGGGGGTGATACTCTGGGGGTGTAGCTGTTCTTGGGGAACAGGATACTGGCACTTTTAGGTGGCAGTGAAGCAGGAGGGAACTGCTGTGTAGATGAAGGTCTGTGAATCTGGAAGAGATGGTGGACACTGGGAGTGGCTGGAGGCAGAGAAGGGGGGCCCTGTGCCACCATTTTCCATGGCAACCTCCACCACAGCTTGAGGTCCTAGCCCCAGCAGGTCTGCATCAGTTAGAGGTTAGGGGAAGGAGAGAGCAAGGCTCTTGATCACAGCCCTGCTTGCTCCCTCGTTCTCCGTGCAAGCGACCCACCAAAGATTCAAACAGCAATATTCCTCACCATATTGTGAAGGGTCAGTAAGGACATCCTGTCTGTCGCTGTGGTAGTGTTTGTGTGTGAGCGTTGGTGCAGCACGTCAAGCCACTCTGTATGCACCTGAGTGGGCAAATGGGCAGAGGCTTTGCTTTGTGCCCTAGCCAAGAAAATGGGAGAGGAGGACTAAATCCAGGGTTCTGGGGGCAGGAAATTCACAGCCAGATGAAAAATGTATGCAACAATAGTTCAGAATTTTATACTACCCTAACTATATTGCACATCGTTGTGACCCTTTGTTTCGTTAAATAGGCAGCTGCAGGCCTACTTTAACGTGTTAGTCTTTATGCTGTAAAAGTTGTAATCAAAATGTAATGAGTGTAGATCACAGCCCCGCATGTTCTGTAGCTGTTCCGTGTCCTGGCTGCTTGAGATTTTATTTGTACAATTAAAGCAGTGCAGTCTATTTAGTGTGCATTTAGCTGCTAATTGAATAAAAGATTCTGCAGCTCAAAGTGCCATCTGTAGGAGCTTCAAAGTGGAAGACAAAAAAGTAAAGATTTTTAAGCAAAGCTTTGCTAAAATTCTGCAATTGTAATAGCTGAATGTAAAACAAACATCAAAGGCTAGATTTGGGATCTTCCTAAAATAAGAAGAAGTCTCGGGGAGAAAGAGCACACTCGTATTTCAGTCCTTCAGATATGTTTACATTCGTAAGAAACAGCAGTTACTTCAGTGACACTAGTGACAGGGTTAGAGAGACAGGTAGGTCTGTCTGTGAGAATGGAGCCTGCATAGCTTGCCAGAATTAGTTTTTGATTTTCTGCCATGGACACATACTGCTATCAGTGGTGTGTTGCTGAACACCTCTATTAAGAGAGCCTTTTCTAAATTTGCCTAAAGAGGCTGGTGAGGTGGTTCTCGGCGTGAACATTGGTGTAAAACCAGCCCTTGCCACAAGCCTACTCACAGCGAGTTACTCGTGAAGGTCATGCGTGGCCCCTTCCTTTTATCTGAGCGTGAGCGCCGGGCCCTGTGTGCGCGTTCTGGCCTCCTCACGTGATCCTCAAGGAATGCACTTTCCTTTGATTATTTTTCTTGACCCAGATCTCTTCCAAATATGGTCTCAGCTTAAACAAGTTTGTGTTCTTAGAGCTCGGGCGTTTGCAGAAGAAATTCTGGCTTCCAGCTAACTGTGGCTGTATGGGGAGAGTGGAGGCGGAGAGCAACCTAAAAATGTAAAGATAAAAGGCGCACAGCTGGACTCAAATCTGTCCCAAAATGTACATTTTGTAAAATGTTTATACAGTGCTAGGCAGGAAGATTCACTTTCATAATTTTAGCTACAGTGGAAACAATTGTTTTCAAATAAATGACCATTAGTCTGAGTGATTGCCACCCAAACATTGCTTCTCTGAGACTTCTCATCTGAAACAGATTTAAATCTTTTTCTTTAGTCAAACTGAGAGATACAAAATTGTCAAGCTGGCCAGCATAAGCAGCAGTGAATTAATTAGTATCTCAGAACTAAGTAGTTCTAGTGAGTTAAGCAATTATTAATAACCTACTGTGGAGTGGGCATATGATTCGTAAGTTATTTTATACTTTGACCATTCTAAGTACAAAGTTCATCATCACAAACATGTTTCTCAGAACAATAAATACGACTGGGCAACTGTTCTGAAACTAACTGCTGAGCAAGGAAAACGTTACACTTAACGAAAATCCTTAATCTTAACTAAAACCTACGTTTCCTCTGCCTGTGCATGTTAGCAAGCAAGTGAATTTGTAGAGATTATCAACTCCAATAATTCATAGTTAAATAGCCAGGAGGTTGTGGCAGTTACAGTGGCAGTTACAGTACTGAATTCTCCAGGCTTGCTCAGCACACTGCATAGCTGAGGACCGGTGAGAAGCTCCTGCGCTGGCAGAAGGAGGAACTTGAGCTTTTAGGCCCTTTCTCTCCTTGAAAATTTGGATCTGCCTGTGATATCTCCCAATAAGGGAGGAGGAGAATGGGACTTTGTGGTCCAGATGTAGGAAGGGGTAGCATTTCATTGCGTCTCTGACCTTACAGATAATTAATGTAATCATTTGCTACTGCTAGCAAGAGCGGTCCTTTAGAGAAAGAAAAGGAGGAAGCGGATTCACAACCTGAGTAACAGCCGTTCTTCAGGCCCAGGGGAGCTTTCACAAAGCAAGACAGTCACAGACCAATTTATCTTTCATGTGGTTCCTGTTTTTATTAGCACAGCGTACAGATGAGGAAACCGGACCCTGTTGCTACCAGATTAATATTTGAGCACTGTGGGCACTGGAGCTGGCTCATCTGGCATGGGCTTGCCTGGAGCACAATGCAGAGCGGTCCCTCAGACCCAGCGCCCTCACGGAGGCACATCCAGCTCCAAAGTCAAACGTTAGATCTCGCTCTGCCAGTCTGCCCGCAATAGCCTCAACAACAGCCTGATTCAGGTTTCACAGCTTCTTGGGATGGAACCTTTCACTGCTTCACATTACAAGTTCATTCCTCTCTGCTATCTGATGGCTTCTGCATTCTGTTGAGATTGTGATTTCTTCTCGATAAATGAGGCTGAGCCCAGCCTGACTTCCATCACCTTCCAGACTAAGATATTAAAAGGAAAATAATGGGATAACAAAAAGGTATCAAGCTCTACCGCTTTTGATTGGCGGCAGCATTTCCAAGAAGAGTTAAAAACAGCAGAAAGATGAGGTTCGTAAATAAACTGAATCATTTGCTAAATTAAGCTAAATAAATGCTGCTTTTCCCTGCTGCTTTCTTATATTGCAACTGAGGATTCCTGCATGCATTAGGAAGCACTGGCAAAAAAATGAACCATCGTCTTGGCAGGATGTTTCACAGCAATTTTCGGCCTGAAGAGCTCCAAGTATTGTAGAGATGGAATATCACGGGGTTGGAGTACAGCAGTCAGCTCCCGAAACAACAGCAGGAGAGGAAAATATTTAGAAAAACAGAATTAGCCATTTGTAAAAGCTGCAGGTTCTTTTTTGCCTGGTCTTTCTTGCTTTTATTTTCTAAGACCTCATCTGAATAACGCAGAACATCTTTCAGACTCTTTCATACGTCAGTCATTTAATGACTTAGATGCTCATTTAGACCCTGTGATTTGAAGGTGTATGTGCTACTGCCTATCAATGGCCCATGGGTGCTAACAGAGGGCAGGAAACTTTGGATGAATATACAGTGGCCCTGATGCTGTAATGGTCATTAACAAATGTGGATTAAAAAAATCTGTTTGTCATAGCCCTCCACAAAGTGGGCTGGCACATTCTTTCACTAAAACTGACCTTGATGACAAAAGGTTAGATTGTGAAAAGTGCTGGGCACTTAAAATTCCTGTTTCTATGGGATCTCTTTGGAAATAGTCAAAGTTGCTGTTCCTGCTCAAAGGTATAGCGCCTTGTTTATAGTGAGGTGCCTTTGCAGTACTAAACTCTTTAGAACATAGATGGATGAAATAGGACAAAATATTTAATAATCAACAGTACTTCATTGCAGCTGATGCTGTAAGACACCAGTGGCTGATGGTACAAGGACTCAACCCCATACGAGTTATGTCAGAAATAGGTGGTGTCTTCATTGCAAAGTCAGCAGTGAAAGAGAGCTAACTAACACATTATTTTAATAGTCTTAAAGCTTGACTATTCTGTAATGGATTGCAATGTGTGTACGTTGGGGACAGAAAGTATCACACTCCTCCATCCAAATTAAAGTAATGAAAACACCAGGAATCCTGAAGCAGCTTTCATGAACATGCTGAACCATTTACAGTATTTAAAATATACAGGACACATTCTATGATTTGTTTTACCATACAATAAATCAGTGATTTATCCTTAGGAGGCAGGTGCGAAGACAAACATAAATAATGCTATTCATGTGGTGAAGCAGAACAGGAATGATGCAAGCGCTCCCCTGCCCTGTCACAGAGGCCCACGGCGATGGGGATCGCTCGCCTGCACTCAAGGCCACTGCACACCGTTCGGGCTGGCCGCCTTACCGCCCTTGCCCATCCTATGTCGGAACGCATGGTGCTGGTAGGGAGGCCAGCCTCACCTCGCCTCTCGCATCTCCCTGCGCGCCTCGCACCTCAGCCCAGTGCCCGCCCGCCACCTTCCCGCCCGCAGGACAAAATGGCGCCGGGTCCCCAACACTGAAC
>NW_009628546.1:0-2152 GCF_000690535.1 Cariama cristata
CTAAAGAATGAGCAGTGCTACTTTTCTGGTTGATACCTGTTCTTAACAAATTGATGAGAAAAGTCCAAGTAGGGGACAACCACATTATGCTACAGTCTAATGAAAGCTTATCATCAGCACTCTTTATGCTGGTTGAGTCATAAATCAGCTTTGTCCTGGCTTTTGGCACACAGCTTGGCAATACTACTGCCAGGGAATATCTGCTACAGTCAAAGACAAAATGAACGTTAATCTAAGTGAACAAAGCAATAGAAAAGATAGAATAGAGCTGTGACCTTTTACCATTTCTCCAGTGAAAAGCAAGTAAAAATAAGGAAATGTTTCCATGTACAGTTGCTGTTAATTAATAATTTTTATTTTTTTTTTGCTTTTCCAAATATATCAGTTGTACTGTGCACATGAAATCATGAACAAGTCAAGCCAATAATTATTACTGTTTTAAATGAAATACAGATTGGATGAAAAGAAGGCATCAGAGAAACAATTTTAGAAAATTAAGTAACAATATGTTGATAACAAATATTATTCACATATCTGAAAAGATTCTTCAGGCATCTCTAAATAGAAACACTGTTCTGACTCATTCCTACTGTAGGCTTCATTGCTTCTTTAGGGGTGGAAAAAAGGAACTCTCGCATATTCTTGAGGAAAAAAAATATTCTAAACCATTTAGGGAAAAAGAAATTTTCATTGTGAAAAATAATTCTAAATAAAATACACAGGAATATAATTTTAAGAAATACAAACTATATTCTTTCAAATTTTGCTCTTTCAGTTGCTGTGAGCCTCCAGAAATGTGTTCCCGCTTAGAACTCTCTCCCTTTTCTCCAATTTCCGTCATGTTCTCCATGTCAAGAATACATTCTATTTATTAAACTAACTAAGAGAACTAAATCAGTTTTGACGATAAAAGACACTAAGTAGTCTGAAAGCCCCAAAGTGTTAAATACAAATTCAGAAGTACAATTCTGAGCCTCCAGAAATGTGTTCCCGTTTAGAACTCTCTCCCTTTTCTCCAATTTCCGTCATGTTCTCCATGTCAAGAATGTATTCTATTTATTAAACTAACTAAGAGAACTAAGTCAGTTTTGACAATAAAAGACACTAAGTAGTCTGAAAGCCCCAAAGTGTTGCCTTAACTTACGTGTGCAGTAACCATGTGCTGCCACAGGTTATGCAGGTAGATATTACATAGAACAGCAGTTCTTTGTTACCCGTATTCTATTTTCTAGTTCTTCTTCTTTCATTCTCCATTTCTTTCTTTTTTCCTTTTCCTCTAGCACTGATAGCTAATTGAGAAATGAATTCAGCTGCTGAGGCTAAGATACAAGGTCATGGTTTTCTTTTGCAGTGCCACAGTCAGCAATCATTTTGCAGCAAGACCTTGGTGGATTACTGCAACTTCTACCAGCAGCTTAGCTGAGATATTCAGCCTTGATATCATCTCACCATGGGGAAATCCCTGCTGATTGGCAGAATGAAGGCAGAAATCAGTGTAGCTACACTTACTCAAAAATGTTGCAAGTAATTTTTACCTCTTACTCCAAATCCAGCACTAATTTTAATAACAGAAAATTCCCAAATGTAGGGAAAAAAAACAGCAATATCAAGTCTCTATTCCTTTGGGAAGTAGGAATCTGAAACATTCTGCTGTATCAGTTGAGATGTGGAGATTAAAAGTACCTTGAAAAGATAAGTGTGATTATGTAATTTTGTTCCTTTCTCTGTGCTGCTTTAAAGCATACATACCTCTGATCCTTCCCTTTAGCAAAAAGAGCTATTAAGTAATAGAGATGATAGCTTCCAGGAACACATAATTTTTCATTGTTTGAAAAGACAACACAAGGAGGAATTAAAAATAAGGACAACACAGTCACACATGATTAAAAAGTGCATATTATTATTCTGATACTATATAAAAAAGGAATCTTCAATGACAGGACATGCTCTGTCCCCATGATGACAATTTCTCCATGATCAATAGCATAATTATCTTCAAAAAGTAGAGCATTCTTAACATTTTGACATTTAACATTTATTTTAATATGTTCATTTACGTAATAAAATATCATTAATGGGTTTAGCTATTTTAAAAAGTATATTTTAGCAGAAATGTACAATAATTACATTTTGAAAGGTTATTACTGGATTC
>NW_009628547.1:0-11392 GCF_000690535.1 Cariama cristata
AAACACAATTAAAAGAAAAAAAAGCAATTAAAGTATTTTCTACGTCACTATATTGTTAATACTGGTTTGACCATCACAGATGGCAGTGTGTGATACATCCCCTTGTCAGTGTGATTGTATTAAGCACACAGATTGCTAACTCAACGAGTTTTCTACAGTCTTTGCAATGCCGAGGACGCTATTTCAGGAATTTGTAAACTTCTGCCTAGTATATGAAATCATTCAGATGCCACGCTGAGACCTGGCAAATCGCATGCTGCACCCTGATTTTCAGTAGGCAACACCAGTAACATCTTGCCAACAATTCTTCTTTCTCTGAAAACAGTGCTCTGTCCCAACACGTGGTGTATTTAATCACTGACCAGGTCTTCATGCAGGTGATAATACTTCTTTTGCGATATTTTACTCATCCAAAATGCCAGCAGTGACAGCCCAGGGAGGGACATGCTGAGGGGAGTCATGGCAGAAAGCAACACTTCTCAGCACCCTGTCTTTAAATCTAACTTTCCGGTCAGCACAGCTGACTGTAGTGCCGCAAGACTACCTGGAAAAAAAAATATCAGAAATTTTGCCTTGTCTTTTCTGCTACTTTATTTTTGTTTCTTTCTCTCTGAGATATGCCTTTCTTAATACCCCATGAGAAACTATGCTGGTTTATTACACCGTTAAAGTAAGTTTATGTGTTTATTCACTTCATTTTGTCTGAATGTACAGAATGACTTCCTATTTAAGTTGCAATATAGCTGTCACTTAGTGAAACCTTAAGAATTTGATTAAGTTGTGCAAATGCTGAGCTTACCAAAACGTCACTTAGTGAAACCTCGTGAATTTGTGTAAATTGTAGAAACACTGAGTTTTAAAAAATATAAGCAGCTGTCTGTGTCCTCTTCCTCCTGCTTGAGTCTGGTGTGGGGAGGAATCCTTTCCCAA
Organism: Cariama cristata; assembly: GCF_000690535.1. Lineage (NCBI taxonomy): Eukaryota > Metazoa > Chordata > Aves > Cariamiformes > Cariamidae > Cariama > Cariama cristata. The sequence goes on from NW_009628547.1 coordinate 931, forward strand.
CAGCTGGGTTGGATGTGCTGTCGCTCCTGTTCAGGTGGATCCATGTTTTGAGCGGTACCTGTGACGGCCGTGCAAGCCGGCACACCTTCACCGGATATTTTTTTTGGTTGCTGTAGAGAGCTGTGACACTGAAATATACTTCAGTATGGGCTAGCAGCCCAACTACCTATCCTAATAGCGGTGTACAAACCGATACCCCTTGACTCCTATGGCTCCTTTTCGCTGTCCCTACCCATGGCGCGGTCCCACCGCCGTGCGAAGTGCGGGTGCACCAAGCCTGGTGAGAAGTTCCTGGGTCTGACAGGCTGCTCCATTGCCTACATGCTGCTCTCTGGAGATTGACCTACTGTCAGATGGTACTGGTTTTATGCTTAGGTGTACCCGGTGTATGAGGTAAGCCATATTCTGTGGGAACTGGCATTTGTCCAGTTACGGGCAGATGCCTCAAGAGTAAAAGAGGTCCATGCTATCGGTAACTGACAAGAGAAGTAGAGCAGCTTTTGACGTCATGTATTCAGATCGGTTCTAGCCACGACGAGATACAAAAAAATTTGAAAGATGCTATATAAAATTTACTTTCAATTCCTCAGATTCCTACCACTGAGGTTGATGGCAAGAATTGTAGATATGATCCTATAGGAAGCAGAGGCTTCCTGGAAGCGAACGTCTAATTCCTCTGTTAATCCATTTTGGTTCTGGGTACTTAATTGTGAAGTTTTATGTCTTCCACCACGTCTGCAAAGGTCAATGCACACATAGCCTGAGTCTACAACCCGCTTGAAAGTCAGTAAGGACAGATCTCCACACGGTATAAATCCTTATATTGTATCTCCACACAGAGAGAGAAGTTCATTCGAGGTCCACAACTCATTCTTTTCCCATCAGAGCTGGAAATGCTTTTGGAGAATGCAAATATCTCGTACTCAAAAAACCCCAAAAGATGCCTGCCAAATATAGGAGCTATATTTATAAGTCTGTAAATCAGGTGGGCGGATGGCACAAAACTGGGGGACTGATCAGATCGGGCAGGCGGCTGACGGGGAATTTTTAATCCATGAGGAGCTGGAATGGCAGACAGGAAGGAGAGTGCAGGGTGAATGATGAAAAGCAAACCAGTACCTGCATTTCTGCTTTTGGAAGGTGTAATCTCACAAATATGTGCCTTGCCCGAGGAATCGGCATCCTAGTAAGAGGCTGGCTCAACCCACCCGGGAGGCAGAGCAGCAGTTACACCTCCCGCTGGCTGGAGTGTAAGGGCTGTTTTCCATATGTTGCAAAATTTCCTCCTAATTCTTGCTGACGAATAGGCTGGCGAACACTAGCAGAGCTCCCCACAAAGAAGGCTGTTCAAAATGATCGTGCTACCCCCTGCAAGACTGCACCAGTGCAAGCCACTGGGTTCTCCCCTCTGTAAGTTGAGGTGAGAGGATGAAGAAATCTGAAGGAAGTTTTAAATTCATAAAGCTCCCTAATCCTCATTCTAAATAATCCCTTAGGAAGCTTGCGTTAATGTAAATTTCATATAATCTCATTGTCCAGGATGCTATCTGCCATCCCAGTATTAGTCCTCAAGAGATCAACACTGAGAATGCAGGCATGTGCATTAAGGTAGGGTACAGATCATAGAATCATAGAATCGTTTGGGCTGGAAGGGACCGTTAGAAGTCATCTAGTCCAACCCCCCTGCGGTGAGCAGGGACATCTCCAACTAGATCAGGTTGCTCAGAGCCCCATCCAGCCTGACCTTGAATGCCTCCAGGGATGGGGCTTCCACCACCTCTCTGGGCAACCTGTTCCAGTGCTTCACCACCCTCGTTGTAAACAATTTTTTCCTTATGTCTAGTCTAAATCTACCCTCTTTTAGTTTAAAACCATTATTACCCCTTGTTCTCTCACAGCAGACCCTGCTGAAAAGTCTGTCCCCATCTCTCATATAGGACCCCTTCAGGTATTGGAAGGCCGCAATGAGGTCACCCCGGAGCCTTCTCTTCTCCAGGCTGAACAACCCCAGCTCTCTCAGCCTGTCCTCATAGGAGAGGTGCTCCAGCCCTCCGATCATTTTCGTTGCCCTCCTCTGGACCTTCTCCAACAGGTCCATGTCTCTCCTGTGCTGAGGGCGCCGGAGCTGGATGCAGTACTCCAGGTGGGGTCTCACCAGAGCGGAGTAGAGGGGCAGATCATGGTGTAGGTATTGTTAGGGAATGATCAAGTTCTTTTATTTTCCTAAAGCGATTTAACCATGAATATTTATGATGAAATTGCAAGATGGTTTCTAACCATCCAAGCATTAAGTTTGCCCAGTGGTCTCCTGTTAGCTGTAGTGGGCAAGTTGCTGGCATTAAATTAGATTTTGACAAATCTTTGAAGGTGCTGTATGATTTAGGGCACCTAACTCTGCGGGGGCTGAGTGAAGGCCAGGTGAGAATGGGACATAAAAACCTACAAGCTTCATTATGCATTTACTTCAGCTTTACCTTTTGTTATTCTGGTTTCTGCTGCCAACTTCTACAAGGGTATGAGGTATGACATTGCCAAATTGGCAAGAAATTATCAAATCTTAAATCTCTATATCCACCAAGCCAGCTTTTCAAAAATAATTTGGTAGTTGCTGGGAACTGCACGTAACAGGTCTCTCTCCAACTCAGATCCCAAGTCTGTACTACAAAGTGTCTCCCGGTAACTTCTGAAATGCCATGCCAATTTTCAAGCTTATCTGACTCTTCCTGCAGCTTCTAGACTCTACGGAAATACTGCTCTTACACAGAAATGCTGTTTCAGCCTTGCCTTGTCTCTAGGCAAATGTCTGTTTGCTTACTGAACGTAGGCGAGCCCTGGGCAGTGAGTGACATACAGTTTACATAGATCACGTCCCATTACCTCTGGGAAAAAAGACCCCAAACTTGTGTCAATTAATTTTGAAGCGGAGCTGAATTAGGGGTGGCCATTTCTTGCCATCCTACATTCAGACAACTGGTGGTGTTATCTCTCGCATCAATTTCTGTGGCTAATTTGTGTATGGATGTGGACTTTCAGAGGACTCTGAATATTGATTTTGAACAAAAAGTTCTGCTTAACCTGCCTTACAAGTTCTCCTCGCGTTCCTGCAGGGGAATCTCAATGGACCAGGACCTCACCTTTTAACTCCTTTTTTATGATCTCCCTGCTTTTCTCCACAATCGCAGGCCATACGGGTTGGCTACAAAGCCAAATGGGGCATAAATATCTGAAATCTCACAAACAACTGTTGAAATAGGAAAAATCAGAGTGAAAACAAATAAGAAAAGATGTAAATTCAAATAAAAAAACCTTGATAGAAACTACTTAATGTCTGGGCTGGCTTTCAATCTGATTTATTTTATGGAACGCCGTAGCGTGATTAGCTATGTAAACAAATAGCCCCAAACTCTTTCTTTGTGCAGGTTTTGTGGGTTTATTTTATAGCTTAAAAAATGAATCAAATTCATGCTGGTGACCAGCAGTGCAAAAGAAAGACTCAAACAGAGGAAAGACTTGAAAGCGATAAGAATAAAGAATGGAAGAAAACAAAATCCAAAGAGGTAAATTTAGGGAAAATAACATACTTTTAATTGTTACATAATCTTTGATCTAAGGGTATCATGAAGAGAAGTCTAGTAAAAGAGAAAGTAAAAAACTGGTTGTCTCCAGGAAGAGTTAAATATTTGGTTTTGGAGAAGAGAAATAGACACCAAATCATGGAAAGGAGGAAAAGGGAGTTTGAAATGTAGTTTAAACATTAGATGGGGCCAGTAAAAGAGGAGGTAAGAAAGATCCAAAGAGCTAAGGTTAGGGGTATGATATTTAGAAATGGAAATGTAAAAGTGAACTGTGGCAAGGATGCTATACAGGCAGATAAGGGTAAGAGATGAAAGAGAAAAGGGAATGGTTTAAATGAAGATAGTAAATGTCAAATTGAGAATCTCAAAAGTACAGATCAGAAGGGACCACTGACAGAAGGAAAAAATGGAGACACCTGAGAGGAGAGAAAGATTACGTGTTTTATTACCAAGTCTCTCAGACATCCGGGGCGACTGCTGGAAAAAGCACTGCTCATCCTCCTCTACAAAAAGAAAAGACAAAAAGAAATACGGACATACTAAATGTTCTCGGCTAAATGAAGCAATGATTTGGGAAGGCCACTAAATACAGCAGTGGAGAAATCCAGGCCTGAGATCACGAGCATGTGTACCAAGAGGGTGATACCAGCTGATACATGAGATGATTCAAAAATACCACCTGCAAAAGATAATATTAGAAATAGGGGGAGTAAGGAGAAAGCAGCTTGCCAGAAGGTTGTGCCAACGATCCTAACATTAACACTAGAATTAGCGGGATATCAATGAGTATAAAGTGATAGAAGGCAATGGATGAAAAAAGGTGGAAGAGGAAAGAAATACAATCTTGAATGGCAAAGTATTGTATTGCATCATTTATACAGCTTAGAAGTACGAGGCACCAACACTGCTAGAAGAAAAGGAGCGGTTTCAGCAAGTTGTTTCCATGTATGGATGATACGGTGGCAGCACCACCACACATCTCAAGAGAAGGGGATGCCTTCAGGTGAGAAATCCAGCAACTGGTTACCACATGTCAAAGTAATCCTTCTTGAATAGTGAGTGTTTTGCAAGAACTTCTCCAGAGAGTAGAACTCTTCAGCTTTGCTACTCAGCAGGGGCCAGGAGAGTTGAGACCTCTTACCACCCTCCTGGGATCTCTCTACCGGCAACCCCAGGTCCCACAGAGTTTTCAAACAGCTGATCAATATATTATGAATGGTGTTTCGTTTGGCATTTGGGGTGAGGTTGCATCATCCCACTGGACTACAACTTTCTCGGACAGGTGAGGCACTATGACGCTGCTCGGACAGGCTCACAAAGCAACACAAATGCAGAAGTGGAGGATGCAAACCAGCTCTGGAGCTCACCTCTCCCATCACGAGGCCAACGACCTGCGTGCGGGCTGACAGTTCGCACGGATCGCAGCTGCGTGTGCGGTGAGGGGATTGACCTGATCCCCCTGGGGCTATTCACACACAAGGCCTGAAAGTTGCACCAGAGGAAGGATGGCGTGGAGGCTTAGGAAGAACGTGGCTTTCAGCTGAAATACTTTAAAACACAGTGAGGCATTTTAAAAATTGTTGTAAATATGGCATCTTCTCACTCAGCAGACCTGCTAATTCAGTGTGGTATTGGTTCACTTTACTGATCACAGAAATTTGTAATTTACGCTTTTCCATTCTGCTCAAGGAGCAGAGATGACACAGCTATGAAGAAGTTCACAAGATGCTACTGGTTTTCCCACTCCGCCTTAACCCAGAAGTTCTATGGTTTTAACATCATCATTTTAATTTTTTTTTATTATTATTTTAATTTTTCAATTTTAATTTACATTTATGAAGTATTGCAGTTAAAATTTAAAGTCACTAAACATTCTGTGTGTTTGAGACTATCATTCTCAAGATTTACATAATAATGAGAAACCATTGAGTTATTTACTCCCTCGATTACTTAGCTATCAAAATGTTACAAATCTGGGGTATACAGGCACATATGGATTGCTCTCCTATAAATCCCTGACTGCCCCCTCTCTTCCATTTTTGCCTAAGGGTGCAAAAACTTGTTAAAGTAATTTCCTTTTACCATTAGAGGTGAGTAACCTTCCTTTGAGGAACAGTTTTAAAAGGAGATGTAGTTTTACAGATCTGAAAGATATCCAGAACTGCACATAACAGTAACACAGACAAAAAAAATCAGAAACAGCGTAATATTTATTAAAATTTTCAAATGCAGCTGTATTTTGAAAAGCATACTTAATTTTATGTATTACTTGTCTCAAGAATGGCTCTGAGGACGCTTTTGATTCTATGAAACATACCTCCCAAATATTTTTTTTGGCCTTGTTTGGAAGTCAGTTATATTTTTAAAACTTTGTGTTTTCAGTTCACACTTCTAGAATTCACTTTGGATTACTGAAGTCTCACTGACTTGACGCCAAAGCACACAATTAGTATCTAACCATAGCATAAAGTAGAAAAGCACATAGTTGTCCAAACCAATATCTGAAGTATTAAAGCAAATGACAGCCTTAGTAACCTGCCTTTTGTAGAAAAGGTTCTTCTTTTTTAAACATGGTGCAGTCTAAAGCAATATTCTTCCTCTCTCTCCAAAAGATACCACTCCAGACCTAAAGAGCCAGTGTCCTGGTGGTTTACCTAGACAATGTAAGAAAATCTCTAGCTCAAACTGTGTACACAGGCTGAAATGACTAACATTTACATGGTGTACCACTTCCTTTTTCACTGCTAGCATTTCGGATCTGAGGAGTCTGTATTTCCCGTGAACAAACACCTGACATAGCAACAAGCTTCAAAATGGATTTCGTGTTCTCTGTTTGACTATAAATGTGACCAAAATCCAAGTGAAGAGAAATATTTGGGCTCCTAAATAATTTTGAAAGCTATAAGGTTAGAATATGAAATGTCTGACTTAAACCAAAACAGTTTCAGTGGGCGCATTTTACCTTGGTTTCTCAGAATGAACTAGGAGACCAGGAAAAAGTGATGTATTCTCCGAAGATACGGGATTTCGATGGGTTGTATGGTTTTTTAAGCAAGTTCCGCCATTCACCTTCAAAGTCCACGCCAAATTAGTAAATCCTTCCTGTTGTTTTCATGAGGGAGTACGACAGCACTCAGTAATTTACTTCCTTTGTTACCTGCTAACAATGTTATTTCCCATCTCCTCATTCTCTAAGCCTCATCTTGCAAAGATTATACTTCTTGTAGATCAAACCCTTGTTTAATCAAGATTTGCTGCTTACTTAAGCAAGTCTTTCTCACTCAGATCCAACACTTTCACACTCAGAATTCTCTTAGAAGGAAACAGTGAGTCTCCTGATCTGGATCCTGGGCCAATGAGGTCCAAATGGAGTCGAATCTTAAAGAATATACACATTTACTATATGGAGAATAGAAACTTTTTCCTAAACTTGCCTTTAGCAGGAGAAGCTGTTGCAAAGAAAACCACAGATTTTAACTCAAAATATTACTATAGAAAAATTATCCACAGGGGTCTGTGGGATTTATATGAACTTCAAATGAGCTTAGCCAAAATAAAAAGTACTTTTCATAAGGTTGTTCTAAAGTATTTAAGCAAGCAAAATGTGTTGATTTATTTGATGCAGCTTCTGCATCTAAAAGACTTTGCATCTGTATTTTAAAATAATAAATAGTTAAAAGAGATAATGCAGAGGGGTACCTCTTTCACAGAATATACAGATCTCTGTGCAGGACTGACTTTATTGGAATTTCAACAGAAAGTTCTTATTTAATCAGAATATCCTTTGGATGGAATTCACATCAGATATTTCATAACAAGAAACCAGAAGTTTGTGGGGGTTTTTGGTAGGGGTTCTAGTAAAACATTCACACAGTTTAGCCATAGGCATTTTCTCACCAACACCTCCCCCCAGTATTTTCACCGTCTTCCAACAATTTGATACATTTCCTGAAATGCTTTTACAAAGGGATAAACTGTCCTCCACCAGAAAGAACAGTGAACAAAGCTTTAGCCAAACTATTCATTGAAAACTGAAGATTCAAATAAGCAAGAGATTGTTTCTCATGGTTTAATTATAGGCACCATAGTAGACTCTTCATTATACAGGTTTCCTAAAGGGCTTCCATAAAATATTTTCTTCTTCCTCTAAATTAGAAAAATTATTATCTCTAACTTTTGAAAAAATTAAACCTGATAGATATGGAAAATATTTCAAACAGGTTTTGAAAAAAGTCACAAGCAGTATGTCTCATATAAACTGAGATTTTGGGCTCTGGTATGATTACATTGCTTGAAGTGCATACTTGAAGACGTGTAAATGTACTGTCATTTACCCAACTTCACACTGCATTCATGCAAACAGCACCCCGTTAATGGTAGTTATAATAATAAACCATATTGGTGCACTAAATCCTATAGCAAAGCTTCAAGTATAGTAAATCAAACAAGAGTTCAGTAAGGTTTTGAGTGCAGATACTGCATAGGCTGATTATTATTTTTTTTTTTACTGTAGAAAGACATGGATTGCACAGAAGGACATACATCAAATCCAAATACCAAAAAGGCTGAAAGGGAAAGGATGACCTTCCTTTTTGACCTCTGCAAAGACCAAGTAAAGGTTTGTTTGTCTTTTGACTCTCAGATAAATGATTACGCCATTTGTGTGTATCCACACATGAGTAGCTTTAAGAAAACAAAATACATTCGAAGCTGCTAACTTTCTGCTGTTCATCATCTGCTGCAAGAATGAACTATGGCCAGAATTCTTGTACAAGGACAAAAGAATATTTAAAAAAACCACTTAGTTCTCAGAACTTCAGCATGTATTTTCTGTTATTAATTTTTTTTAAGTACCAAAAGCACCAAGCTGATAAATATTTACTGTTCCACTGTCAACAATACCAAAGACACCAGTGAAATTATCAACGTGAAGAAGTGCTAATCTCTTCCTGATGAAAGAACTCCAAGTGGGCACCAGTTCATCCTGAGTGCACTGAACTGCTCAAGGAATTGCTTTTGCCTCCACTGTACTTACTACAGTTATCATTTTAAAGGTTCAACTTATGTCCTCTCTCCACCCCAAATTTCATGTTCTTTCTTCCTGATTTTGTGGAAAACTTCAGTTCACATCAGTTTCAATGATTTCAGATTTCTTTAATTATGTGCATCTAGGCACCTGAGCAAGACACACTACAGAACATTGTACTTGTTCTCAACACAGGAACAACACTTGTTATTAAACTGCCTATTTTTGTTTACTTATATAATTCCTTTTTTCAATTACATGCTTTCACACTTTGCTAAAATATTTATTTACATGCTACATGTTGAATAAAATTCTCCAGGTCAGCTAGGGAATTGTGAAGAGAATCATTCGCATCTTGACTTCTGAGAAACTTTTGAAGAGTATCTAAAGCACTCAAAGCCTCATTTTTTGATGGTAAAGGCTGTTCAGTGCTCTGAAATCGATCACCTTCACCCTCATCTTCATCACCAACAAACGTCCCAGCTTTATCTGATCCGCTTTCTTTGGCACGCATCCTTTCATTATTTGTGGGTGTTTTGTAAGTTACCAAGCCATCATCCAGAGCTGCGTATTCCTCCAAAAATAAACCTTCTGGAAACTCCACTCCAGCAGCATGTGCATGTGCCATCAAATCAAGATCACTTTCAATCTCTGTGTCATTACCATTTGCCTTGGTTTCTAATTGAAATCCTGTGTCATTCGAACTTTTTACAATAGTCTCTGGTGTTACTTCCCTCCAGCACAGGTACAACATCTCAACTGCATCAAGAAGAGTCAGCATAAACTCTTTATTACCTTCTATGCAGTCAACAAATCTCTTGATAAGACAGTGCCTGTATTTAACCTTCAGACTTCTGATAACCCCTTGTTTTGTACCTACACATGAAGAAGAGTCTGGAGGACAGAACACTAATTTGACAGACTTCAGGTTCTTTATTTCAGTGTGAGCTGGGACAGAATCAACAAGAATAACCACTCGTCGCTGCTGTGCTTGAAATCTGTCATCAAGTTTAAGCATCCACCGCTCAAACACTTCTGAAGTCATCCATGCCATATCATTTGCTTCATAATCCACAGGCAGTGACTGCACATCTTTGAAAGTGCATAGACTTTTATTTTTTCCTATAACAAGCAAAGGAAGTTTCTCGGAGCCATCCATATTTGTACCCACCACTACGGTTATTCTCTCCTTGCTTACTTTACCTACAGAACAAGTTTCCCCTTTAAATGCAAATATGTTATGTGGTAACATCTGATACAACAACCCAGTTTCCTGTATATAAAACACATTTTCTGGCTGATAATCATTTAAATAATAAGGAAGAACATTTTGGCACCAAAGAGTTGGAGCATCCACTGCAGTAGTAGCAGCTGCTTCTACAGGCTGAGCTCTGAAAACTAAACCATACCTTGACTTGAAACGATCGAGCCAGCCATTACTGCATTTAAAATCACTATGTCCAAGCTTCTGGGCAAAATCATTAGCCTTGAGGCGCAACATGGGACCGTTTACCGGCACATTCAAGCACTGAGCAATTCTGTACCACTTCATCAACGCCTCCTCCAGGTCGGTATGAAAAGCAGTCCTTAGTCTTTTTCTTTTAGGATCAAATCGTAAAGATTCAACGGCTTCCAAAATTTTTTCTTTATTCTTCATAATTGAAGACAAGGAATTCTTCTTTATGCCGTACTTGGCTGCGATGTCTGCCTTTTTCTTGCCACTCTCCACAGCACTGATGATGTCAATTTTTTCCTCAATAGATATGCTTTTTTTCCTCCTCACTACAGGCTGGGGCAGAGGGCTCCCCGAAGTCTCTGCCATGGTATCGAGCGCTGTCTTCCAGGCACGCACATCCACACC